>NC_086378.1:74907014-75191925 GCF_036588685.1 Mytilus trossulus | reverse complement strand
AGAAAAAATAGCAATTCGCAAACAACAGCAAAGCCTAAGAAAAAAGAAAAGCCTGTGTTGACAGAAGAGCTAAATTCTAATTCCACAGAGAGAAAAGAAAACACAGCAAATTATTCAAGATTTTCATATGTATCCACCAACCATAAAGGGCCTACTGCAGTAAGCATGGGAATGCCTACATTTCAGAACCCCAATAGCAGTGAGTCTGTCGCAATGATACTAAGACACATTGGAATGCAAGCTGGCATTAAGCGATACGGTAAAGATAATGATAGAGACTGGACTTTCGTCTGCTGTGACGGAAGACCACATAGTCTCTTCCAGAAGATACTGAATGAAGCTGTTATCTGTACACATTGCATTAATAACAAGGCGTGTTCAGATAAAGCCTCTTTTACATCAAAAGAAGAGTACACGCAACACCACAAACGCCAACATTCCGATTTACCAAGTGCGTATCAAAAGGAATTCGACTGGCTTTATCTTAGAATAGGCGGGGGTCATTTTGAAATGAATGCTGTCAAGGCCTTTTTTGAGTTGAACTGGATACCATATCTTGAAAAGATGTGCGAGCTCATGGGATTCAACAGCCCAAATGCGAAGAACTTTGCTAAAACCTGTAAGGATCATCATGTAGCATGGCAACTTCTTCTTACATTTCACACTTCTGCTATGCGCGAAATGGTTATACCATTTATTAAGCATATAGAAAAAAACCAAGGAGATTCCTCAGCAGCTAACTTTATATCTTTTTATAAAACAGTATTATCTCATATTCCTAGACATCAATATTTACATTTACAAGTATGCAGATTTTCGCAGGCATTGATAAATTTACGTATGGGAATGAGGCGCAATAATGCCAAGATAGTCGCTAGTGCAAAATTTCACTTAAAAGAATTGTTCTACGGTCGACATCACCCACATTACCAGAGCATTGAACTTTTTGACACCGTTCAGTACAATACAATGCCAAATGTGGTGAAAACTATTTGGGATAACAACATATCTTTTACGGTGAGTGGAGACAGCTCAAAAGGACAAAATTTGGATTTTCTGCTAGAAGAAAAAAACAAAAATGTGAAACAATATCTGCCGTCAGGATCAATTCCGTCCGACGAGACATGGAAGGCAATATGTTGCAATCTAAATTTTTTTGAAAAATTAGAAAGTAAAGTTTCAATTCTCCTTGGGTTAAAAAATCCTACTGAATTTGGTACGAAAGAACTTGACATTGATAACGCCATTAACAGTTTTAGACCTGTATTACGGAGGTACATTTCATCAAATGAGAAAAGCTTTGTCTCACTTAAAGGACTAGAACTACATCCAGATTTGTTACAATTTTTACCAATTTCTACTGGAAAACGTTTGCAAAAAATCAAATCGGAGATTTTATGCCAACCCATAGAGATTGTTAACAATGAACCCGTATATGTTACAATAAATGAAGAAACCGATTATCAACACAAGCTTTCAAAGGAAAGATTAAGCATAAAAATACAGAAACTTATCGACCAATTATCATCAGATGAACTTTTGCAGAGGCATTATCAAACTATTTTGGATTCCTTAAAAAGTCCCCTAATCAAACGTGATGTCTATGTAACACTTTATTTTGAATTGAAAGACGTGGTAAGCAGCATAACATCAGTGTTCGTGGAGTAGATGGGAACGAGAACTATGATTTCATATATTATACATCATACATGGCTAGGTAAAATTAGTACAATAATAGCTTAACTGTTAAAAAAACCCGTAGTTATGCTTATTGTGATGTTTGTGTGTATAACTTATTACAGAATTTACTAGAAAATTCTAGTGAATTTTGTTATAAGTTTAACACATAAACATATTTTTTCGTCAACAAAAACGGAAAATGTCTATTGGTGATATAAACAAGTGTTAGTTTGATTTTGAAATTTATATATACACTGATGATTAAGGCCGAATAAAATATCATGTTTTTTCTAAAGTCACTAAAACTACAAATCAACATGAAAAGATAATACTTATTTATTTTTGTTTAACGATAGAAAAATTTGATATAAAGATAATTATCAACAAAATCAATTGCACATAAAACAATAGATATGTAAAATCATACGACGATTAGCGCGGTGAAATTATCAGTTTTCTCCTGGTAAATGTGCTTTCCTTTTTCAAAACCCAATTCAGACACAAACCTCAGTAGCTGTACCAACATTCAAAACACATGATCGTCCCTCTGCTCATTGTTATACATTAAAGTTTTTAATTGTTGTTTTTAATAACGTGAAAAAATCTAAAGAGTAAAAAAAGATACATAGAATAAACGATCGCTCATCATTTTGCTCATAAAAAGTATATGTTATACGATTAAAAACTTAAGACGAACGAAAAAATGTAACGTTCTATAATTAAAAAAAAAAAAAAATGTTCTATTTTTTCGATGACTTTATATGTGCTATGGTCTTAATATGATTTTTTTAACATATAGCAAAAAAAAATTCCATCTATACCACTGTACACGCTGTGGATGTAATTTTGTTTACACAATTCTAAAGAAAAGTGATTGATTACAAGAATGTTCAATCTGACGAATAAAAACATGCGTTTAAAATAATTAACCTACTTTTTGACATATATGTATAATCTTTATCAAACGATACTCACTTATATATATACGATCTGTAGTAATTTATATATGCATGGTCTTTATTAATTATTTATAAAATCTTTTTGTATTTCTAAATTAGGTATGATTCAGAGAATGATCCTTCTGAGGATGAATTTAACATTGATGATGTTGAATCGTCTACTCCAAGAAAACCTAGAAAACCCGGCGAAAGAAAAACTTATGATACGCTGCAGAAAAAGAAAACATCAGAAATATCCAATGAAAGAAGAAAAAAATCGACTGCTTTGCGTGGTATAAAACAACAATTTAAAAGACTTAAAGAATTGAAACACCTAAATGTGACTTTTGCGTTCGTGTGCTTCGATTTGACACAACAACGTCAAACTATTAAGAGAGATGGGAAAGGAGCCTATTATGATAATTTGCTCAATGGTAGACCTATTGTGGATAAAAGGGACATACAAAGAAAAAAACAGAGGGATGGGTTGACGGAAACGTATTTCCCTCATGAAGAAAATTTAAGAGAAACCCAGTTCATAACACCTACAAAATTGTCGTGTGGTCCAGGAGTGTCCCGAAATATTGCCAGAGAGCAGATGGAGACACTGCAAGATGTAAACATTCAGCCAGGTCATGAGAATGACTCTTACTCACATGGTATGATTACTGTCATAGTATAACGTTATGCTGTTTATATTACTACTCTAAATTATTGCTTTCATTTTTTTTAATACACGATCTATTTTTAGAAAGTGTTGCTTCATGGAATTGTGTTTAATCAGGTATTAATGAATTCCATAAACATTTGATTTTAAGAAACGTATATACCTTCATTATTGTTTGCAAGTATTTTGCTTACTTCGCCATGTTCACATATTACAGACGGAAACCTTTCATTTGACAATTATTAAGATAAGAACTCAAAACAGTATAATCAATTGCAGGACGTCCGATGGTATTACATGTATTACATGACAAGCAAATATAGAGAATCAGTTATTTTTGTATCTGCATATATAATATACCATATGACAACATGTACTAATATGGATGTATTGATTAACAATTTTATCTTAGATAAGCTGAAATAATCTGAATATTTCCATTTATTTTTTTTACTCATAGATGTAGCAACTCCACAAAGGAAGGTCACAAGAAAGAGAATTAGGACCGTAAAAAGTAAACGTACGAACATTATTGCTGCAGTAGCTGATGATGATAGTGACAATAATGATGTTGATGTGAATAACGATTCAGCTGTTGATGCTGTTGCTTTTGATGCTTCGAAAAATAATAATGAAGATGAAGATGGAGATATCGACGACGTTGACGACGGCGCCGATGATGACGACGACGATGAGGATGATGATGATGATAATAATAGCGATGAGGATGATGATGATGATAATCATAGCGATGAGGATGATGATAATGATAGCGATGATGATGACAATAAGGATGACGACGACGACGACGACGACGACACCAATGATGATGATGATGCTTTAGCTGCTACTACTGATGATTTTAAATTTGACGACGACGATGACGACAGCACTGATAACGTGAATTTACCACGACTTTACAGAGTAAGTTATCTTAATTTGAATTTTTGAAATACTAAGGCTTTTCTATCTCAGAAATATATGACCTTAGCTTTATTTGGGAATCTTTTAGGTATCTTGGTCCTTAAACTTTATTTGGCCTTTCTAATTTTAAACCACCGGAGATAAATTCATAGTAGTAAAAATAATGTATAGTGGAAAAACTATTGCATATAATTATATTTTTTTTTCAATAACAAAACTATATTATAACAATACATTGAAATGATTTGATATATTACAAAAATATCTTTTTCATACATTTTTGGACATACTTCATATACACATGCATTCGATGCGGTGACCAATTTAAAGAAAAAAAGTAAAAAGAACTGGAACAAGAAAACAATACGTCACTTCGTATTATGAACCTAAATAGTTTGCCAATACAAATTAAACAAACAAAAATAAGTTAATATAACAAGTCGTTTTTACCAGAAATTTCACAGACTTGAAAAGGCATATGCATGCTAGTGGTACCTACAAAACATAGACAAGAATTGAGCATACTTCTCCATTATTATTGCAGAATAACTTATCTAATGTGAAAAATACAGATCTATCGAAAAGAGGTAAGTCTTTTAATTACAATAAATGTGCGTCCCTGAGAGAGGTATCTGAATCATTTATCTAATTTTGTCTTAAGAGAAAAAGTATGGTAAAATATAAACGACTTAAACTATTACGTCGAAGAACAGACATAACTTATGTATGTGCCTGTCCCAAGTCAGGAGCCTGTAATTCAGTGGTTGTCGTTTGTTTATGTGTTACATACTTGTTTTTCGTTCATTTTTTTACTTAAATAAGGCCGTTAGTTTTCTCGTTTGAATTGTTTTACATTGTCTTATCGGGGCCTTTTATAGCTGACTATATGCGTTTGGGCTTTGTTCATTGTTGAAGGCCGTACGGTGACCTATAATTGTTAATGTTTGTGTCATTTTTATCTTTTGTGGATAGATGTCTCATTGGCAATCATACCACATCTTCTTTTTTTATATAACATCGGCATTCGAAAAAAAGACAAAAATGAAAATAAAATTAAAAAAATTGAAGTTGTAGAAACCATTAATTCGTCATATTACGCACTATATAGTATACTCAAAACGTAGCTGCTCAAGAAGTACTTAGTTTGATTCGTCTTTGTGTGTGGAGCAGGATCTGTTTACTCTTCCGGGCCACCTGAGAACACCCTCAGTTTTTTGTGGGGTTCGTGTTGCTGAGTCTTAAGATTTCTATGTTTTGTCGTTTGTACTATTATTTAGCTGTTTGTCTATTTCTTTGTTAGCTATGGCGTTGTCAGTTTATTTTCGATTGATGACTTTGACTGTCTCTCTGGTATCTTTCGTGCCTCTAATGTACATTTCTTAATTGTATTTTATAGCTAATGATGACAAAATGTATTTTACTGATATATGTTCGACCAAGTACGATATAATTTATTAAATCATTCATGCCTCTGACAGTTGAATATATGCCATTTGTTAAAATAAAATTAACGGTCCGAATTTTCTTGCAACAGATGCGCATTTGGACAATACATGTCTCTTTAGTGATGCTCGTGGTCAAAATATTTGAAATCCAAAGCTTATATAAAAGATGGAAGAACTATAATCCAAAAGGTCCAAAAGGTATAGCCCAATCCGTGAAAGGAATCAGAGCTTTGCATGAGGGAGATACATTCCTTAATTTATAACAATTTCTAATATTTTGTTACAGCAAATTTTAATAACACAAAAAATCTGTTCATGCCAGTACTGAAGTACTGGGTACTGGGCTGTTGATACCCTCGGGGACTAATAGTCCACAAGCAGAGGCATCGACCCAGTGGTAGTAATAAAATTAACGGTACCAATTTTCTTTAAAATGTTTCTATATTAATTGTCATACTTGAAAGAAAAAAAATCTAAAGATTTTTTTTATTTATATCCCAACAGAAAAACTGAAAAAATTATTCAACGAAAGAGCCAAAAAAACAGAGCTGAATGATGCCGAATCTGATCATAGTCACGATAAAGACGGTAGCACCTCTACAGAAGGTAATTATTTCTCATACTTAACAATTCGATCATAAAAAAATGTAGTTCGTATGGTTAAAATAGGATATGTATTGAAAGCTCACTAAAGATGTCTGTAAAGCATATGTGAACTTTCTTAGTTGTAGGGGAAATCATAAGTTATATTCGTCAATTTGTCTTTGCTAAACACTTAAATATGCACATTACGATGACGAAACTTTGGAAACTTCAACTTATTCATTCATTCACCATGTTCACTAGCAATTATATTTCGGTGAATCCACTTTTTAAATTTCTGAATATAATATGAATATCTGAAAAAACTGCTTTAGGAAAATGTAAATTCATTTTCTCATTCGAAATTGATTACTTTCATTCGCTGTACGCGCCTCCAATATTGTATTGATCAAGAATATTTTTGAAAGAAACTACTTTGAAAACTTTATCATGAAGTTTGTGTAAAAAAATATTTTTGCCGTTTTTCAGAAAATACCTGTCGGTTTTGGACATATGTGGACGACGAAGATCTTGAGGCACGAAATGCTTTCCAGCCTAAAACTGGGAAAAGATGTAGAAAGAAGACAACGGTATTAGACATTTAAATTCATGAATTCAATTTAGGTGACACCAATTAAATACAATTTGAAACTCTAGAATGCTTTTGTAGTTGTTATATAGTATTTATTTTGTATATTTGTTCAATATAAGTAAAGTCGCAAACTTCATAAAAACATTTAAAGTAATTATTTATTTTATCTTTATTAAATAGAACGTGTTTTTAAGTTATTTTGTTAATCTGATAGTCGATATAAGCTTAAAACAATAAAGACAACGGCACCTGTTGAGTTTATTCACCAACAACATTACAATGTGGATGTGGTTAATTATAATATCAATTACAGTACCAAATGTATAAATGACAAGCTGTCCTAGCAAGTTATGTAATAAAAATAAACTCAAGCATTAACAATTTAGTGGTAACAAGGTCATTATTGTTTACAAATTGTAAATTTCGGTTAATGGTTATTATTGCTGTGAATAACTTGAAACATGCGTATCCGTTTACAGTTTTTTATATGATTTCTAATGACTCTCTTAAAAGATTTTAAATACGCATCAATAACAAAATTGTTAAGTTTTAATTTTAAGATATCGACAAAGTATTTCAGTCCTTGTGGTTTCTTATTAAAAATCAAGCTTCATTCAACAATAACTTGCGTATTTTTGTTAGGACAATTAGCTACTTGCATATATTAATGGAACTTAAATAAAAATCAATATTGAATTTTTAAGTTCGTACGAATTAATTGTAAAAACGGGATTATATAAAAGATTTTAATTTAAAAAAAAAAGGGAAAAAAAGGAGAAAATGAATAAAAAAAAATCTTTAAATGCAACAAACAGCACAATGAGCGACAGCAAGTTTTTACTGTCATGTTTATACTTTAACCAGTCAATTAAACTTAGTTTATCTAGTAATTGAATTGAATATAAAGAAGAAAATTATTATATATATCTAATACTTTTGATTTATTCATTTGCCTCAAAAATTATCTTATTTCTTACCTTAGAGGTGTATTTGTATTATTTTGTGTAAATATTATTATCCTTTGCAATATGTACAAGACACATTAATCATAATTTGTACAAAATATAATATACATATGTGAAGTTGTTTTTTGTTTTGTTATTTGTTTATTTGTCACATTTAAATTTAAGAAAGATCTTTCCATAAGTATTTTTGATGCATTGTTAATAATTGTTATGCCATGTTAGACTGAATGTGCTGATTGATTTGAAATAAAGTATATTATATTTAATTATAAACAACATAGAAATTATCAAATATTTTGCATCCAAGTATGAATTATTTTAATCAGCATATATCATATAATTAAACAATATATTTACACATTGTGTTTGATCAGTATATTATACACTTTGGTGGGGTTAAATACCATTAAATAAATCATTTCATGACCAGTATTTTTTTCAGTTATTTTCTATACATCCGCAGTTTTTTTTTATTCTTATAATGGTATGACGTAATTGTAATCGTCGTCGTTGTCCGACGATAATAGTAAAAAGTTTCTAATTAACAACTTGACTTTGAGAGTATTTATAAATCTCCATGAAGTTGATCCACAAGGTTCCATTCTTAAAAAAGGAAAGTTGTGATTGATTCGAGGGTTTATGTGTCAGCTACTGAGGAAAAAAGAGCACACGTACAATTCCACCTGGCAGACCAATTATATCATAGTGTGGTTTCAAACCTGAACTTGTTGGTCATTACGTAGATTACTTTCTTATACCATTTGTTCAAAATCAGTCTACAGTGGAGATCATTTTTAACATCTCATTAGAACTGTCAGAATAATCTGTCATAGAACTGTCTTAAACTGTGATAGAACAGTTATATACATAGAACTATCAGAATCAGTACTAGGTAACCTGATAAAATCAGCTCTAGGTAGAACTCTGAGGATCAGTTATATGGTAGAACTGTCAGTATCAGTTTTAGGGTAAAACTATTCTTGTTAGAACTGTCTAAATCAGTTCTAGATAGAACTGACCAAATATATTCTAGGTAAGAACTGTCTAGGTGTCAGGATCACAGATCTACAAACTGACCTAGAACAGTTTTTCTGACAGATTCTGTTTGATGAGAGGTTAGAAGTTATCTTCACTGTACACACACATATATATTTATATATAGAGAGATTTTGATAGAGTCTCAATTTGAATTGACATGATTCATTTGTCATTGTGCAATTACCGAAGAAGGATATCTGTTATCCGAAATATCTAATATTTGTATATTTTATAGTTATTTAATATTTGTATATTTTAAAGTATAACATCACCATTAAATAACTATAAAATATACAAAAATAGATATTTCGGATAACAGATATACTTCTTCGGTAATTGCACGATGACAAATGAATCATGTCAATTCAAATTGAGACTCTATCAAAATCTTGATTTATACAATTTAAGCGAACGCTAGAACAATTTTAAAATTTCCAAACACACCGCAAAGACTAAAGAAATATGCCAAAAATAAAAATAGGTATTTACGATGTGAAATGGCACAACTCTAGATTTCCAAAGGTTGTGACAGTTGAAACTGATCCACACCTAGATAGATTGAATGTTGATTGTTGCTATTTTGAGACACTAGTAGAGCCCAGGTGGTCGTGTGGTCTAGCGGGACGGCTGCAGTGCAAGCGAGTAGGTGTTACGATATCACAGTAGCATGGGTTCGGATCCCGGCGAGGGAAGAACCGAAAATTTGCTAACATTGTTGGGTTCCTGTTTAGACGAGTTGTATATTTATATATATATATATATATAAACGAGTCTAAATTGAAAACTACGTTCAAACCTATGATTGCGTTGGATAAAAACCGCCATTTTTATACGTGTTATGTAAAACAAATTTTCCAAAAGACCAGAAAGTGAAAAAGTATGTTTAAACAAAACGCATTTGACTAACAGGTCGAACAACTGATGTTCTTTAACCCTGCTATTGCCAAATAAAATTGATCACAAGATGTAACAAAATGGATCTCAATATAAATTTAATTATAAACAGAAAATAATTAACTTGTGGCCACGATGTTATGCAACAAGCATAAGGTGTCAATATCATTGTGTACACCAGATCCAGATTTCAACAATAAATGATGTTAGGGATCGTCACGGTATTTGGAAGGCCATAAAACATGTAACCTCATTTTTTAGATATACTCTTGATATATATACTTAAGATACTACATCGTTTCCATCAATATCATTGGGAAAATTAAACCCATGGCAACAGATGTTTACTTATCTCGTACCCAAGAAACTTTATTTTGTGCTGTGACAGTTCAAATAAAGTCAATGTTCCACGAGTTAATGTATTTCTATATTTATTGAAATTCATTTTAGAAAATAAATTAAATAAATGTATTTGAAATTGATGGAAAAATTATAAACAAACAATGGGTGCGGCAATTGGTGCAGTTCCGTCACCTGAAATCTGTGACATATTTATGTTCGAAATAATGCATCTAGTTATTTCTGCATTTCAATATAAAGACAAAATATTCTATCATGCCATGATGGCACATATAGAGACGATCAAATGTCGTTCTTAGATGATAATGTAATTAAAGGTAAAAGATTTACAACATATGGCATTCTTGACCTTGAAATATATTTTAAAGAAACAAATTCTTATCTGTTTCTGCACATAAATAGCTGTCACTCACAGCATGTATTTAGACGATTTATCTAAGGTAAAGAAATACGGCAAATTAGAAACACAAGTGACCATAACAAATTAATAAACAATCGAACTTATTTTCAAATTGAAATTATAAGAAAGGGGTAATATGATAGTATTACTTTTGTCTAATTCATATCAGTCTTCACATTTAAAAGATACGTGTAGGCTACATCGTTCATTGATATCTTCGAGAAATAATACCTATGGCATATAGCCTTTTGGTTTCGTTTGGTTTCGTATGATATCACACAGATGCTTACTAATCTACATCAAGAAGTTCTATTGATTGCTGTTGAACGAGCCTATGACAGTTTCGACAAATAAAATTTAAAAGTCAATAATTGTAGGACTTAATTGATTTGAGCTTGAGCTGATGAATAATTTATAACTGTATTTTGAACTATTTTTTAACATTAAAGACGTTCTTCGCCAATCAAGTGTATTTATAAATTTGTTGAGAATCATTTTAGAAAACAATGTATTTTAATTTGATGAAAACATTTATAAACAAATAATAGGTATGGTTGGACCCCTGATGATGGCAGATCTGTCATTATAACTAGTGTCACAGAGCTATTCTAAGGCATTAGCTTTAAAAAGTAATGTTCATATATACATATTTAATATGAACAAGTTCACATATATATATATATATATATGAACACTTCCATTACATTACATTGTTAATATAGAGACACGTCCATTCTCTATCACTAACTATCTTCAATCCTCCCGAATCTCAATATTCATCCACTTTTATTATTTGCTAAGGACTTTGCTACTTATATGAATTTCTCCGACATTAAATCGTCATTCATCTCCAGGTGACAGACGTTTAGGGACAGAATATAAACAAACAGAAACATTAATGTATAATATACGGCTTCTAATTAGAAATGACTACAGCTAAAACACAGCGGAATCATACATCAAATTTAAAGGTCAATCAGACAGGCTGTTAAAGATCATAAAAACAATAAATCTACAAATACTTAACACGCTTGACCATAGTAAATTAATATGGGCAATTAAATGCCGATCTATTATAAGAAATAAATGTGCAAGTTTCACCCTATGACAAGAGATCTATTGAAGAAGAATTAAAATGTAATTTACATATTTGATTATATAAAAAAAAATGCATCTTAAAATGACTATCTCAAGCTTAACTAAAATGATGTCGTGTCCTTTAATGCAATGTGATATGCCTCGTGGTTACATAGGAGTTTTTTTTATATCAAAATACTGAAATCATTCCAACTAAGATGTTCCAAATCAATAAATTGGAAGAAATCCGAAGTAAAACTGAGACACTATAATACCTTACCCACCCACCATTATGTGCGGAATATATATGAAATCAAGTTCGATTTATTGAAGTTTAAACATTTTCAAATATCATAAATATATCAATATATATATTAAACTTCATAAACTCATCCAAAAGTTACGTAAAATAAAAAGATCCCTGCCACGACATAGTATATTTCAGTAAAATTGTTGTAGTTTAATAATTTTAAGGGAAACAACCAAAATCCATCTTATACCACATTCTAAGTAACCAAGAGTTATCTCCGCTGAAATATTGTTTTATTTTGATACACGGGTTTCTTTAAACATTTTTCGACGCTATACTATTATCAAAATCCTTGCACATGATACCTTTCTGAAAAGCTACAATATATTTCTTCCTACAGAAATTACTTTGAAGACTGTGTTGAAATGCATTATGTCAAAAACGACGACTTTAAGAGAGTGACATGTCGGAAAAGCGTTTATTTTGTATTTAAACCTTTGATGCGGTAAAATGAATATTTTTTGCAAATGCTAAACTGAAAGTTGATCATTTCTGTATTAGAAAAGCTACTTGAGGTCAGTAACAATGATGTCGAATTTTACTAAAATGGTAGTCATAACTTAAATTACTTATATTCGTAATTTAGCAAAACTATATTACATCTTTTCGTAATATTGATTATTACGTCTTTTTGTAATATAGACGTTATATTACATAAAGCTGTAATATTACTTTATTATGTTATATTATAGGTTTAAGTAATATTACTCTTTACAATAATCGCCTGGACTGTACTACTTATCTTATAAATATGACTCGTAAAAAAATCAGTAGTAATATGACTTTTCGTTAAACCACTTAATTAATGTCATATAGGCCGTGTTCACATTGACCTAAACTCGGTGTTGTATCAGTGTAACTCACACATAAACTATAAACATAATTACTACATTCCCATTGATAAAACTCAATGTTTACCTGTAGATTAAATCATGTTTTGTCTACACGCAGTCGATAGTCGATGTAGGCCTTGCGTAGGTTAAGTGTACACAACACTAGGCATTCAGAACTTTAATTTTTCCATGTTTATTTAAAAAAGAAAAGATGTTTATATCAAATTGATACTTATAGCACTTATCAATAAAGTTCATTACAGAGATATTTGTCTAAACTTGATACATTTATTTGTTATAAAAACACTTTACATAGCCTTATTTACCCCTAATCAATACTCTTCCATCATCATTGCCGAACACAAATTTCATTTGAAAAGGTCTTCGCGAATCGATTGGACGTACATACTGACAGAAATATTTGCCGCTGGTTTTTATACTCAAACAAAGATTCCTTCATAAATGCATTACTGAAAATAGGGTGAGGTTAATTATTTGTTTGACTGTGTAGTATCTCAGATCCGTTATAATAAAATTAGAAATATAAAAAAAACCAATACCCTCTCCCTTTGCCAAATACTACTTGGAGAGAAAATACAATTTGAAACAAACAGAAAAGATAGAAATGTAGTGATACTTAACATCGCAATTCTTTTTCTACGTTTGCAAGCACGGTGATGGCGAGCCTACTTTGTTTTAATGCGTAATCGAGGCATCTTTAAACTACTGCAAATCATCCAAAATAAATTTCTTAAAAGGGGCAACCACTTAAAAAAAGGGGGGAAACTTTGGATCCAGAATATTTTGATTCTGATCTGAATGACCCGATTTTTTAAAATCAAATTATGGAAAAATCCATCCCACCTTTTTTTAAAGTCAAATGGTCGTTCCCTACCTGCTAGAAATGTTGTTCGAAATTTTACTTCGGTTTTACATAATTAACATTTAAATGACATATAGTTTACAAGTCTGAACAAATCTTATGTACAGGTAGCTAAACAGGGTATATAGATGTGAACAAAGGAGTAGGGGTTTTTAATGGCCGAAAATGGCCCCAGATTTACAAGATAATAAAAATTCTAACAGAGCAGATTTTTCTCCATAAAATATTAGAATATGAGTCAATGATTTAAAAAAAATGATTTTACTTAACTAAAAAAGGTTCAATGACGTCACAATGGTAGGTGCAAATGACGTCATAATTGGGAAAATAAGCAAAAGTACAGAAAATTTGATGGTTTTTCTAAATTTTGACCACCGCACCATGCTTGCACCAATTAGAAATTTAAATATTTTGACAAGTTCATACATATCAAACTTCGGATTAAAAATCTTTTTGGTGCAAGGTTGGTGCGATAGTTTATTTTATATTTTTGATAGCCAAACGGAGCAATAAAAAGCTGAAATTTGCCGTCCAAATTGGACCTTTTCATCTGAGAAAGTTTAGTTTATACATTTTTATGCCTATAGAAACTAACTTATTTATTTGTTTATGAATTTAAAGTGTATTCCTAATTATATTTCCGTAAGTATATCTAGTTAAGTGGGATTGCCGATTTTTCGTAAGCGTGAAACGTGACATGCAAATTATTGTGTCGTGAAAACGGGAAAATGAGGTTTTGCGGGACACTGGAAATGACAAAAAAATGAGAATTGCTTACGTACATAGTATAAGCGGGATACAGGAATCTGACAAAACAGTAAGTGGGATCCGGGATTGGAACCCCCCTCCCCCACCTCCGCCCCCAATGAGACCCCCAGTTAAATTTCTTTAAAAAATCAGAAAGCAATGAACTCTCACTGCATGTGAAAGGTAGTCAATAACAACTTTGAGGACTTTTTTTTTTTAAATTTAGATAGACCTTCAATATAACCAAATCTGTACATTTCTGATGTTTTTGCTAATTATCAATTCAAAATCTGTTGTTTGAATGGGGCAATCTTCTCTCTCTGGTATTAGGGTCGGATCCATGATTTATGTTACGAAAAGGGGGTAGTAAGGGGGGAATTTAAAAGATTATTTTACTTAAATTTCCATCATTGGCGAGAAACACGAGATTTATTATGAATATGAAACTACCTATATTCCAATTGGAAGTGTCTTTGTGGGTAATGTGCATAGAGAACAAGTTCTATAAAGTTTGGTGGTAAGAAAACGAAATGGCATAAGGTAGACTATCCATATATCCGGAATTCATACTTTTAAAGACAATCCAATATCTTTTCTTTGGATATTTTGCTCCAATATATTCTTTGCCGTAATACTCGTTAGGTACTTAATGGTTTTTCAAAAATGTGACATTTTTATATACAAACATCAAAAAACGCACGACGATATCAATGATTAAACGTGCTTGGTATTTTTAAACATTCAAAAAGTTTCTCGTACCTCATAGTTTTTAAAACATACGTTTTTGAAAACTTCATGGTATAAATTCACAAACATATAAAGATCGTTTGTTTATGTTGAATATAGAAAAAAAAATAAAAAAAATTTACACGTTTTAAAGTGTCTTTATTTTCATGTTGTGTACGCTTCGTTGTCATTACACCATTTTATACTGTACGCTTCGTTGACACAATATTGCGTTTGTCAATGAAATTTGCATGTATTAAATTTTGCCTATATATGATTATAACCAATATGCATGTTTGAAAATAATAATTTACCACCATAACATGCAGACAGCAACCCAGAGTGTCCCTTGTATTGTCGAAAAACTCTTGGGAGGAAATTTTTACATGTACAAAAATCCTCATATATACGAAATACGAAAGCGTGAATTAGTAGGAAAATACAATAACTTGACAGATGCAACTATGGCTAAGCATACAGATACACACGTTCGATTTCTAATTTGATAGCAGTTTTGAAAGTGTTTACCATGCGACATTCAATGTACGGTTAGGTGGTGGGTTGGCTGCCCATTAACATGTTTAATCCCGCCATATTCTTTATGCCTGTCCAAAGCCAGGAGCGTGAAATTCAGTAGTTATATACTTTTAGCGACACATTTGGTGGAACGAACAAAACAACAAAACAGTAAGAGAAAATTTATTTTGTATAATATTGCGTTTATTCTAAGTTCTACGGAACATTTGAAGGCACGTAGTAATTCCATGTTTAATTATTTAGTATTGATTAAAGTAATAATACCCAAAGGTGTATGCACGAAAATATATTCAGCATTGTTTATATCATAAACCGTATGAAATTGCACCATGTCTATGCGTTTTGCATCTAACAGTTTTATCAAACGTTTCATACAATATCTAAAACTTACGACAACTGTATAATTGAATAAATAAACTAACATGCACATTGGCATATTTATATATACTCAAACACGTTCTAGAGAGTCATTCGAAATTGTTGTCATCCAAAATGTTGTCCTGATTATCGCTTTGAACGCGTCAACGTCCGGATTCATTTGAATCGGGATTATACGGGGTGAACATGTTTACAGGTGTACACTATTTTATCTGGTTCTGATTAACGAACATAAGTACGAAGCTACAAAAAAATAAAATGATATCATTATTTCGATATAATTACATCGTTATCTCTATATATTTATATCGTTATCTCGATATACATAAATTAAGATAACGAAATACATATTTCGAAATAAAGAAATACATATTTCGAGATAACGAAATACATATTATAACAATATAAATATCGAGATAACGATATAAATATATCGAGATACCGATTAATTTATATCGAAATGACGAAAAATATATATTGAGATAACGATATTATATAATTTTTTGTAGGTCCCCTATGGGCTTCCGTACAAAAGCAGCAATACGAAAGTTTTTCTAGGTCCCCTTTTGGCTTCCGTACAAAAGCAACACCGCGAAAGCTTTAGCAATCTTTTCAAAAAACGATACTAGTGAAGCGATAATGGACGTCATACTATACTCCGAAATATATGAAAGAAACTAAAACTAAAAATCATACAAGACTGTCAAAAGGCCAGAGGCTCCTGGCATTGGACAGGCACAAACATGCTGTGTGATCTAAACCCTCCCCCTATACCTTAAGTCAATGAAGAAAAATACAAACACACAACAATACGCACAGTTAAACTCAGTTTTAAAGAAGTCTGTGTCCGATGTCAGAATAGGTAACAAAAGAAACTAAACGCAAGGCAATGATACATAAATTACCAAACGACTTCTAGCAGTTACTGACATGCCATCTCCAGACCTCAACTAAATTGTCTGGATTAACAACTTTACATTTTCAAAAGTATATTCCATTTTCTTCAGATGAGCCATATACCGACCTTTTACATGTGTATAATAAAAAAGTTATGCAATAAAACATCTCATTATTTGTAAACACATTTACCGAGGACGGATAACTATCGGGCAGTACTGACTTAGGGAGCTACCATTTGATTTTTATGGAGGGGTTCGGATGAAAATTGAAAAAAATAGGCAGGACAGGAGTTTTGAGTAAAAAAAAAGTCAGGATGAGACACTTGCAAAAAAAAAGTCAGGACGACAATTAAGGTAAAAAATAGTCAGGATAAACTAAAAAAAAAAAAGGCAGAACCGAACAGAGTGAAAAATAAAAAAGCAGGACAGAGATTACAGCTAAAAAAAATGCAGGACAAAATTTTTCATCCTCCCCCCCCCCCCCCCCCCTAAAAATCAAATGGTAGCTCCTTTACCTCATTAGAGGTTAAATCGATCATTCTTCATTTTGCACGGCTCAGATAGATGCCAAACATTGAAAGACATCAAAATGGCTTATTTTTTAGCGCTGGCAGTTTGATCCGCTTGCTTGATATGTCAATTTCTGTTTATATTGATTGCTGGTTGCCTATCGTTGCCCATTCGCAAACAATTCATGTTTCATCAGGACGAACGAAAAGAAAAAAGCGACAAACCAAGGAAGCCGATCGAACTGCCAGTGCAAAAATGTTATGTCGATAACGAAATGTGTAGAACTACCGATTTTCAGCATAGGTTCCAGACACGCTTGAAACAGTATATGTATCTTTAATAGACACGAGGTCGGACAACTATCGGGGAGCGTTTGCTAACACACTGGAGGATCAATCGACAGTTATAATAACACCTAACGACAAAAAATCATTTTATTTTTATTTTTTAATTTAACGTCAATTTGTCACAAGTAAGAGGTGTCTTATTATTTCTCTTACTACATATTATTTATTACGAACTGGTGTATATCTAGTTCAAGCGGGACATTAAACAATTTTTGATGTTAAATTAAGGTAACAAGTGACTTTGTAACTTTCTGATGCCTCTGGGTAGATGGTATTTCTGTAAACTTGGAACTTAATATGTTACTTTGACGACCAAGATGATTGTAAACAGGTAATATTTTGGAATAAAAAAAAGAAGAAAAAAGGCTCAAGCTTTTACGATTTTCAAAATATTGAATATTGTCAAAATAAAAAAAAAAATTGAGGAAAATTGCAAATCAAGGGCCATAGCTCTGAAACGATTTTTTTGATCAACCTAAACTTAAATTTCGGCAGATGCAGATCATAATGAACTGATCAATTAGACTCTTTGTTAGATTTTGATATCTGTATAAATTTTTGAGTTATTTGTTAAAAAATGCCATTATTCCACGTCATTCAAAAGACTTTATCCACATTCGGAACCTAAATATTAACGCCGCACTGTCTCGCTTTTGGGACATCAATCACAGGCTCGACGAAAAAGACAAACAGCATATCAAATCTGAGCAAATAGTGAATTGCTTTAAAAATAAGAAAAGTACGTAGAATTCATAGTAGATATAGACTTTTACAAAAGATTCGAACAAAAATATTAAATGATCTATTTTTCTTAGTCCATTATTTGTTTGATTTTCAAAATGCAAGTGTACGTTTTGACGTAAACGTGGCTACGCGCATGTTAGATTATAAGTCTGATAATTATGAAACGAATATTCTACCTCTTAAATAAGTTACTACGGTAACTAAGACATGCTTATAACAACTGTGAGAATTTATCAAGATAAACCATTTTTATTAATCAATTAATCAGTCACTCAATCCAGTAGTCGGAATGATTAAAAGATGCACGTGAAAAGATAATAGGATTAGAATATTTATCTTTTTTTAGTTTTTGTACTACTTATCTTATAAATATGACTCGTAAAAAAATCAGTAGTAATATTACTTTTCGATTTCTTTAAACCACTTAATTAATGTCATATAGGCCGTGTTCACATTGACCTAAACTCGGTGTTGTATCAGTGTAACTCACACATAAACTATAAACATAATTACTACATTCCCATTGATAAAACTCAATGTTTACCTGTAGATTAAATCATGTTTTGTCTACACGCAGTCGATAGTCGATGTAGGCCTTGCGTAGGTTAAGTGTACACAACACTAGGCATTCAGAACTTGAATTTTCCCATGTATATTTAAAAGATTTTTATATCAAATTGATACTTATAGCACTTATTAATAAAGTTCTTTACAGAGTTATTTGTCTAAACTTGATACATTTATTTGTTATAAAAACACTTTACGTAGCTTTATTTACCCCTAATCATTACTCATCCATCATCATTGCTGAACACAAAATTCATTTGAAAAGGTCTTCGCGAATCGATTGGACGTACATACTGACAGAAATATTTGCCACTGCTTTTTATACTCAAACAAAGATTCCTTCATAAATGCATTACTGAAAATAGGGTGAGGTTAATTATTTGTTTGACTGTGTAGTATCTCAGATCCGTTATAATAAAATTAAAAATATGAAAAAAAACAATATCCCCTCCCTTTGCCAAATACTACTTGGAGAGAAAATACAATTTGAAACAAACAGAAAAGATAGAAATGTAGTGATTCTTAACATCGCAATTCTTTTTCTACGTTTGCAAGCACGGTGATGGCGAGCCTACTTTGTTTTAATGCGTAATCGAGGCATCTTTAAACTACTGCAAATCATCCAAAATGACTTTCTTAAAAGGGTCAATCACTTAAAAAAGGGGGGAAACTTTGGATCCAGAATATTCTTATTCTGATCTGAATGACCCGATTTTTTAAAATCAAATTGTGGAAAAATCCATCCCACCTTTTTTTCTAAAGTCAAATGGTCGTTCCCTACCTGATAGAAACGTTGTTCGAAATTTTACTTCGGTTCTACATTATTAACATTTAAATGACATATATTTATATGAACAACTCTTATGTACAGGTAGCTAAACAGGGTATATAGATGTGAACAAAGGAGTAGGGCCTTTAATGGCCGAAAATGGCCCCAGATTTACAAGATAATAAAAATTCTAACAGAGCAGTTTTTTCTCCATAAATTATTAGAATATGAGTCAATGATTTCAAAAAATGATTTTACTTAACTAAAAAAGGTTCAACGACGTTATAATTGGGAAAATAAGCAAAAATACAGAAAATTTGATGGTTTTTCTAAATTTTTACCACCGCACCATGCTTGCACCAATTAGAAATTTAAACATTTTGACAAGTTCATACATATCAAACTTCGGATTAAAAATCTTTTTGGTGCAAGGTTGGTGCGATAGTTTATTTTATATTTTTCATAGCCAAGCGGAGTAATAAAAAGCTGAAATTTGCCGTCCAAATTGGACCTTTTCATCTGAGAAAGTTTAGTTTATACATTTTTATGCCTATAGAAACTTATTTATTTGTTTATTAAAGTGTATTCCGAATTATATTTCCGTAAGTATATCTAGTTAAGTGGGTCTCATTGGGGTCTAAGCGTGACGCGGGATTGCCGATTTTTCGTAAGCGTGAAACAAGACATTTAAATTATTGTGTCGTGAAAACGGGAAATGAGGTCTTGCGGGACACGGGAAATGACAATAAAACGGGATACAGGAATCTGACAAAACAGTAAGTATGATCCGGGATCGGAACCCCCCCCCCCCCCACAATGAGACCCCCAGTTAAATTTCTTTAAAAAATCAGAAAGCAATGAACTCTCACTGCATGTGTAAGGTAGTCAATAACAACTTTGAGGACTTTTGTTTAAAATTTAGATAGACCTTCAATATAACCAAATCTGTACATTTCTGATGTTTTTGCTAATTATCAATTCAAAATCTGTTGTTTGAATGAGGCAATCTTCTCTCCCTGGGATTAGGGTCGGATCCATGATTTATGTTACGAAAAGGGGTTAGTAAAGGGGGGGATTTAAAAGATTATTTTACTTAAAATTCCATAATTGGCGAGAAACACGAGATTTATTATGAATATGAAACTACCTATATTACAATTGGATGTGTCTTTGTGGGTAATGTGCATAGAGAACAAGTTCTATAAAGTTTGGTGGTAAGAAAACGAAATGGCATGAGGTAGACTATCCATATATCCGTATATACATGTATATATAAATATGTACGTCTGAGCCAGTGACAACTGTACAACAGAATTTTCCATTGGATCACCAGCAGTGAAACTGGTGCACATTACATTAAACCAAATGTAAACATATTTACTCTACACAGCGTTTGGTGTGGACACTGCCATAATCCTGATTTATACGTCACCTCACATAATTAGATTAAGAGATAAATCACATCTAGTGATTAAAAATAAGTAACTTTATACACTTTCTGTCAATAACATCCCCCTGTATAACCCCGATACAGATGAAACCGGACGTTGCCGCGTTCGAATCGAACACACCGTGTAACACTGAGTTCAAACAGTAATGAATTCATACTTTTAAAGACAATCCAATATCTATTCTTCGGATATTTTGCTCCAATATATTCTTTGCCGTAATACTCGATAGTTACTAAGAGGTTTTAAAAAAATGTGACATTTTTATATACAAACATCAAAAAATGCACGACGATATCAATGATTAAACGTGCTTGGTATTTTTAAACATTCAAAACGTTTCTCGTACCTCATAGTTTTGAAAACATACATTTTTGAAAACTTCATAGTATCAATTCACAAACTTATAAAGATCGTTTGTTTATGTTGTATAAAGAAAAAAAAATAAGAAAAAAATACACGTTTTAAAGTGTCTTTATTTTCATGTTGTGTACGCTTCGTTGTCATTACACCATTTTAAACTGTACGCTTCGTTGACACAATATTTTGCTTTTGTCAATGAATTTTGCATGTATTAAATTATGCTTTCATATGATTATAACCAATATGCATGTTTGAAAATAATAATTTACCACCATAACATGCAGACAGCAACCCATAGTGTCCGTTGTATTGTCGAAAAAAACTCTTTGGAGGAAATTTTTACATGTACAAAAATCCTCATATATACAAAATACGAAAGAAGTGGTAGGAAAATACAATAACTCGACAGATGCAACTATGGCTAAGCATACATATACACACGTCCGATTTCTAATTTGATAGCATTTTTGAAAGTGTTTACCATGCGACAGTCAATGTACGGTTAGGTGGTGGGTTGGGTGCCCGCTAACATGTTTAATCCCGCCATATTCTGTATGCCTGTCCAAAGCCAGGAGCGTGTAATTCAGTAGTTAAACATATTTTTTTGTTCACTATTTTGTGCATAAATTAGGCCGTTAGTTTTCTCTTATGAATTGTACTACATTTGTCATTTCGGTGTGTTTTATAACGGTGTGGGCTTTGTTCATTGTTAAAGGCAGTACGGTGACCTATAGCTATAGTTCATTTTTGGTTCGTTTAGTCTCTTGCGAAGAGCTGTTTCAAATCCAAATCTTCTTTTTGATATAGAAAGCAATCAAAAACAATCAGTGGATTATAGGTTAAGCCTTTTGGCCTAAATCTCAGAGGCGGATCCTAGGGGTCATAGATTACCATAGAGTTACATTAAGGCTAAAGAATATGTGTATACAATGAACATGTAACTGATAGCCATCAATAGTAATACAGTTACTTTAATGTGAAGATATAAAGACGAAGAGACAATACATAATATTATCTGGTTTGCTTTCTTCAATTAAGTTTTTTTGTTTGTTTAATTTTTAAGGTATATATATTATGCTTAAATTCCTCGTACATTACAGTTTTTCTACTGTGGTGCAAAAATCTAAATGATTGGTCAGGTCATTCTGGTTATTATAAGCTATAGCCACCCATATGCATTTCATTGAAATTTTGATTTATTTCGCAGAAGACCACAGGGACCATATTTATATTCCCCAGTTAACCTTGGCGTCATTGGTAAATTATGGGTTCAGCAAAGCATTAATTATCAACCTAACCTTAGACATTTCCTGTGTTTCTTCTTTTATGTTGGTACTGAACAATTAATGGACTGATTTATTTGTTTATAACACGCGTACGTAATGACTGATTGCAAATATGTCATGCATGTTCAGGATAAGCACAAAGTAGCAACACATACTACATGTAAGTCCTGGAGGGAGGCCCTCCGGAATTACGTCAAGGACGTTAAGACTGCCACTGGATAAAATGATGTATATTGAATAAGGACACAAATGTTGCCTTTCAACAGGCTATTTAAGGACCTCTCTTAAAGTTTTGGCAGGGGATCGTACAGTGTAGTTAGCGTGGTACTCTCTTTACACGAGACATTGGATTTTATATTCCCATTCGGACTGGGCGTGACGTGACAGTGTACTTTTACATCCCACACAACTAAACGGGTGGCCAACTTCGGTCAGTTTTTCTGCCGGTCGGAAAAAGCCAATAGTGATCATATATATTTGTATATTTCCCAGTCAACCTTCACCAAATTCTTTCATAAATAAAAAAAAAATTGGCCACAATATATAAAGTTTTGCTGTACCTGTTAAATCAAAACATCACCTAACATAATAACAATATATGCACACTTATGAGAACTTATAATACCGTTCATCCTCTCGATACTGTTTATTTTTGGCATTGCACAAGTTCATGCGTTTTATTACGTCTTTACACTACTGGACGAAAAAACAACTGTCCATACCAGTAACAGTCGTTGTACGACTGTCTTAGTCTGTAAAAGACCAGTAATGACTGTCAAATCTGTCATATTTCGTTGCAACAGTTTATTTATGTCTGTCCCAATTTTTCTACGGGTTGTGAAAGTCAAAAAATGCTACCATCAGTCATTTCAGAACTGTTGCAGTGGTTTACGGCGTTGTCACAGTCAAAATCTATTTATTACAGTCTTTCTAATAGTTGTGGCAGTTGCATAATGTCCGTCCCAACCTTTTAATAGTTGAGACAGTTAAAATGTGTTCATGTCAACTTTTCAGACGTTGATGCAGTCAAAAAATGTTTGTCACAACGTTTTTAGAGTTGGGACAGTCGTTAAATGTTTGTTACAACTTTCTAAGGGTTGACACAGTCATTAAATGTTTATAACAACTTATAAAAGGTTGACACAGTCGTTAAATGTATAATACAAACATTTCATAGGTTGATACAGTCGGTAAATGATTTAATACGAATATTTTAGCGTAACGGTAGTCGGCCATCAGTGTAAAAAAATAAACACGTCTCACCCGGCTCCCAAGATTTGATTTTGATGTGAAATAGTCCATTACTTATACTATTATTGTCTATTGTAAATTTGTTTTGCTGTTTATTCATTTATTTTGCGATCGTTGTTTGTCTTTTGTCTTTTTCTATTTATTGCCGTAGCATTGTCCGTTCATTTTTGACAGTCATGTGCGTTTGACTTTAAATAATCCTTCTGATATCCTTACTTTTTATTTTATAATATCTGTTTTATAACATTTTCGTTCATAATTGGTTTTAAAAACCAGAAGCTTTCGTTTAAAATAGAGTTATTACAATAATATTATTGCAGAAGAATGAGAGGGGGATAGGACCTTTATCGGGACTCCGGGATCGTCTGTTTTTAAGCTCGGGATTTCGGGATTGACCCTTTCGGGATCCGGGAATTCTTTTTTTCGGATTTCGAGATGCCGGGATTTACTTTATTTAATTTCGGGACCTCGGGATTTAGTGTTTTTAAGCCTGGGATTTCGGGATCAAACCCCTCCTATCCCCCCTCGAAAATGACACAATGAATGCATTCAAATTTATACTTGACAAAGTTGAGCAATAGAAAAATGTACAAGGGTGTAAAAATAAATTTAAAGGTAATGACTCAGTTACCAATATTGTACAGCATAAAAAAAAAACAGTTTTAATTCGAATTACAGCAAGAAGGAAATTTCCGATGATTAAAAAAATAATTAGCAAAATCTGTCTAGTTTCATTAAAAACGGAAAACAATTCTTCACCGTAAACGATTGACCCTCTTTAATTTTTTGTCGGCAAAAACCCTGGACCTCAGGTCGGCAAACTATATTTTTACACAGGTAACTATAAAAAAAAAAGTCGCCGTCACGTAAAATTGGCACCATGATTTTTGTCAAAATTTTCTTAAATATCGACCGCGTTTACTCGAGATCATGTTTTTCAATTAGCGGAATAAAAATCCAATCCAAATATATACTACTGTCCTACCTTTTATTGTGTTTGCACTGTATAATCCTGACCTTCACAAAATCCAGGATTATTTTGTATGGTGGAATCCGACATTGTTATTACCGGAAGTGTTGCCGTGGAGTCCACGTGCTCTAAATTTTCTTGTGTCTCTCGGAGCTGTGCGTCATCTTTATGTAAAAAGCGCGGGAAATCGTATCATCAATGACAATGATATTACCAGAGAGTAACGAATGTTATGTAGTAAGGGATCCTCATAGAAACCAAGATGGCGGTTTTACAATGAAAACAATCTTGAAAAATGTGAAGGTCAGGATTATACAGTGCAAACACAATAAAAGGTAGGACAGTAGTATATATTTGGATTGGATTTTTATTCCGCTAATTGAAAAACATGATCTCGAGTAAACCCGATTGATATTTAAGAAAATTTTGACAAAAATCATGGTGCCAATTTTACGTGACGGCGACTATACACACAGATGTCAGACCGCATGTTCAATAATCATAGCTGGAAATTACAATCGGTGAGTAGAAATTCTCAATATTTTATAGCATGTCTATCGAATAATCATGGGATTCATAATTTTGAAGGGAAAATGTGCACATTTGTCGGCTTACAGACCTTACAATTTGTTCTCATTGGCGGATCCAAAAAGGGGGGGGGGGGGGGGTTGGCAGCTCAATGCATTTGAATGGGAACATATAGTTGGACAACCACTTTTTTGTCCTGGGTTGTCCCCCCCCCCTTTTTTAAAAATGTCTGGATCCGCCACTGATCCTACGGAATCTATATTTAGATCCTCCGATAGGCTATATAGCTATGAATCAATGTTCTATATTACCACACTCGTGCAAAGTTGCATATTCCAGGGAAAATGTAGTCTTTGAGCTTCAATGTTAAAGTTGAGCATCTGATATAAATAGATCATTGAAAGTCATGGTCCAAATAATTATGACGTCTTGAAAGGCTATTATAATTTTTTTCTTTGACGCCTTACATCAACAATCGAAGTAAGGCGTCAAAGAAAAAAATTATAATAGCCTTTCAAGACGTCATAATTATTTGGATTATGAAAGTCATAAAGGACACCGTTCCCCTCCCCCTATTACCATGTGTATGTCATTTATTCCCTTATTATAATTATTTTGCATACACCACCCTGAGTTGAATACAGAAAAGGTTACTCTATATATCTTCCCCTTTTTTGTGGGGAAAATTTGGTTGATTATATAGGAGATCACTCAAGCATGACTGGATATGTGCCCCTAAGGGCAGTCAGCAACCCTGTCCCTTATGAAAAGTTCTTGATCTATACATCATGTAGTGTACATATTGAATGTTAATGTATTGCTAACTCGGGTCCTAAATTTGCATGAGATACTTGTCACTGGACATTTTATAACCAACAACCAACCGATCTTCACATGTACGTATGCATATTAATGTGTTTCTTATCATGCTTATGCAGGATTATTAGTATTTCCCTGGTTTTGCTTTATCAGCGGATAGTTTTAAGAATGCACTGTGATGTCACAATTTCCATAAAAAAACATGCATAGTACAAAAACATATGATTTGATCATAAAATGTTATGAAAATTATTAACTTTAAGATTAAATAGTGACTTATTTAGCAAGTGCCCACTTTCATTTAGATTTAATCATGGACCACAAAACATTAACATTTATTTTTGAAAATAGCAGGCATTGAAAGTGAATAGGTATTTTAGAAATGGTTTAAAATAGCATTAATCATCAAAATAAAACAATATTATTGAAACAGTGTTCCTGAAACAAGGCACAGGGTCATCATGGTCATAAACAGTTGCCATTTAAACACAATTGATTAAACAAATTGTGCTAATTCAATTAGAAATTGATTTATCATGTACTACATTGTTTAAAAAACAAATATTAAAAGATCAAAGCTAGCATCATAATTTTATTCTTTTTAGATTTAACATAGAATTTATATTAAATCACTATAATTTGTTAATACTTTGAACCTAAACTATATATTTTCATGTGAAATTTTTATATAATTTGTGCCCTGTTAGCATTGTTTTTCAAAATTCATTTGTGCAATACATGTTAATATCTAACTTACAAGTAGTAACACTCAATGGTCTTTTTATTTATTCCCGCAATTATTAAGGACCTTTTAATCATGAGTCAATTTTTTTGACACGCATTCAATGGTGTTTTGGTTACTTTATTGTTGCCTAACTGTTGGGTTGATGCATCATTGATATATCCCACATCTCCTTTGATCATGTGCATTCACAAACAATTGCTGATTTTTTGCATTTTCTACATAATCATGATAATTATTTTATGTTAAAATTCAATATGTCAGGAAAACATAAAAAAAAAATCCATCTGTCTTGTCTGTATGCATTTTTTTTTATGTTAACATGGTATAAGCTTTTTTAAAGTATTTTATGAAGCTCAAAATATTTAAAAAAAAAATAAACAATTAAAATATTTGTATTTACTGAATATGACCATGCAAATGTGACATTACAATAGGTAATAATCAGGATGTTAACACTGGATATCTGATAGGTATTAATAAGAAATTCTTATATACATAATGTAGTTAATATACAAATTAAGACACAATAGTTTATTGCCCTGGGGGATGATATTTAATCTGTCATTGGTATAATGATATAATTTTATAATAATCTTCACAAATTATCATGATTAAAATTGTCCTCTTCAAAATTTGATAACTTTTTCAAAATAAATTATAATTTAAGAAAAATATGAAACAGCAGGATATATACTATTATTTTGGATATAAAAATTATAATTTTAAAAGTAATTTGAATATTGATTTATTAAAATAAAATTGTGTAAATGACTAATTAAATTAAATAAACTAAAAGTGTTGTCTGAGCAGTGAGTGCAAAGCATTATTTAATGCAAGCTATATTAAGAAATGAATAAGTAAAAAGTATTCAGGGAACACAAAAGATGTAAAAATTATTAAACTCAAGGATTTAAAACATTAACTGGGATGGTTAAGTCTTGGAGCAATAAATTTACATCACAAAGGTTTCTTCATTATATGCACTGGACAAAGGTAAAGTCAATATTATCTAGTGCATGTGTTTATTTATTTTATTTTTTCATTCCTTAAACTTTTCTTTGTCATGTTTGTAGTATCAATATATTTCATATTAAATTATAAACATAATTAAAATGAACAAAAGAAATAACCTGTTGTGTTTTAAAGAATTGATGAATTAAAGTATGGTGTGAGTCTCAATAAGACACTGAGTAACCCTTCAATGAAAGTACACAATCACACTTAAAAAATCATTAATGCAGGAAAAAAAGACAACACTATAAAGAATTTAGACCCCCTTAACAGATTTATTTTTCTTGTTAAGGGGGCTTGCGGGTCTAAATGATTTTTTTTCTTTAATATAGGATTTCGCTATATTTTTCTATAAATGAACTTAATCTTATACTTAATGGAAAAATGAAATAAAAAAATGGGGTCACCGTTCAATTACACTCACAATCTGCCTTCAAAAGAAGCATACATTTTGGTCAATGTCCTTTTTTTCTGTTGATCTAATAGGAGAAATAACGGTAGTATCAAAATAAAAAAGAACTAAATTACAGAAATCGCTTAAATTAAACAATAATTTAGTTTGTGTACAGTTTATTCGAAAACAACAATAAAAAATATAGGTCACCGATGATTTAAAAAAGATTTTTCAATTTTAATGCCAAAAAATGGCATTTTTGCACCAAAGGGAGATAATTTGGAGCTTTTTCAATGATATCTACATTTTAAAAGTCACCTGGGGTCAACACGAATTAATTTTTTGGAATGATTTTTGTACCATATGAGAAAGTAATAACTACTAAAGGTAATTAATAAAATTTGTAATGAAAAATAAATGTTTAATTTTTTTCTAAAAATCTTATACCCGCGAGCCTCCTTAATAGTGACTTGATAATAGAATTGTATTAGTGCTAGAATTTTTTCAGTCAATGAAATGAGAAGTGCTATAGTTTAATCTAGGTAAATACAGTTATTGTAATTAACTTTCTTATTATTGCACAATGTATATACATGTAGTATTATATATTTATTACTAGTTAAACATTTACTGTACTTGAGTCTAAATGTATATTTTATTTTGTAGAATCATACTGAATATGTATTGGTTTGACCATGATTCCCACTTAGAATATGATGCCTGCTAGTACATGTGCACTTTGATGCATAGGAAATGTAGATGTCACTGAGTCGCTCGGTATAGCTGCAAATTGTGAAACAATGGATTAATTCATTATTTAATGCTAGTTATCTATTGTTTTTGGAAATTATGAATATGGTTTGCAGCATTATTCCATGATGATGATGTGATGTTCTGATTAAATTGGACAAGAAGAAAATTGTGCCTTGTACAAATAGGAAACTTACAAATTGTAATAAAGGAGGACCACATTACTGGAAGACTTATTACCTTGGATTATCATGATTAATTGTGAATTTGGAATTACAAAATTTCGTAGTTGCATTGAATATTAATAGTGCAATCATACATGTACATCATGTACATTGTTACTGAATTCCATGAATACACAGGATAAATATTCATTTGAAATAGAAATTTGGAATAATGAAAATGCATAGTTTCAGTGAATACTATTTATAATACCGTAGTGCATCATATCTGAATTCATGAATTCTTTTAATTAGTGGATAATCAGTCATTTTAATATAAAAACAATATGGATAACATGAATTTCTAGTTTCAGTGAAATTTACAAAACAGTACATGCATGACATGTATATCACATCTGAAGTTTATGTTGGCATTGCAATTGGTGACTACCGCCAGCATGTCCAGGGTGTGTTTAAAGATCTCAACCAACTATGAGGGTCTCTTGCAGTCCGTGTCAACTGTTTAGTGTCAAATGACTGCTTGCTGTTCTTAAATTATTAAAGTCTGAATTAGAATTAAATAAAAATCTTAATTAGCACGAGTATTCATGTTCATGATGTTAGTGGCCAAGTATTTTAAACAAATAAACCATGCATGTACTTTAAAGTATAATTTTATTATCCCTCCTGCAACAAAAGTTGAAGTACATGCATACAAGAAATATGTATGACAATCTGGCAGTGGCTACAGCGTACCGTTTTGTATTTAAGCTTCACAAGATACATTTTAGAAACTGAAAGGCCTGGATACTTCATTATGTCATGTATGTTATGAGGTTTCTGTTAGTGATTTGTCCATTGCAATTTACAAAGTTTTCATGGTACACTACATGTACATGTAACTGTTTGAAAAACAATATTACTGTTTGAACAGTCACAGTGAAATACACTCTAAGTCTCAAATGTATAACATATGTATATTAATTTTTATGGTATCTTTGTCTGTCAGGCAGGATTGGCCTGTTCCTGACTTCATTTCATGGATCAGTGATTAAGGTTACTTCCGTTACATGTAATTTGTCAAGTTTGTTTCTCACACATGTTAAAAACTACCAGCAGTAGGAAAAGTAGGGTCATATTTGGTGTATGAAATGAGTGTAAGGTGAATATTTTCTAATTGCAAGACTTACATCAGACTTTGACCTCAATGATAATGTCATTGAACAATTGTTAGTTTTTGTGGTTTTTCCAAATGTTTCTCAGATGCTCCAGTATAAACTACATTGTACATGTGCATGCATGACATGTATAGGATCACTATTTTGGCATATCATTGGATATTCATAGTTTAATAGTTTTTATGGTTTGGATGTTAAGATATTAAGTCTATTTCACAGACAGTATACATGGTATAAATCACTAAATTTTCGGTATGGAATGTCATTTTGTAGGGTGTACATCATCTGTCTGGCATGGTTAATTCGACTGCAACTTCATTTTTAAAGGTTAATGAAAATTAAGTTTGTGATACTTGATAGTAAAACCTTCATACATGTAGGCAAAGCAGACACCACATTTCAGCATTTGCACAGTCACTCTTGTTTACATCTGACACCTGTGATATGTCTACCATATTGATTATACACATGTAGCTGCTTTTTAAAAAACAAAAGTCTGACAACTATTAACAATTGTTATAATTCATTTGATAATACTAGGTATTGCAGTCTTGTATAACATATGAAAAAGAAGATGTGGTATGATTGCCAATGAGACAACTATCAGTCATGTCATGACTATCCACAAAAGACCTAAATGAAACTAACATTAACAATTATAGGTAATCATACAGCCTTCAACAATGAGCAAAGCCCATACCGCACAGTCAGCTATAAAAGGCCCTGATAAGACGATGTAAAACAATTCAAACGAGAAAACTAATTGCCATATTTATGTAATAAAATGAACGAGAAACAAATATGTAACACATAAACAAACAATTACCACTGAATTACAGGCTCCTGACTTGGGACAGGCACATACATAAATAATGTGGGAGGGGGGGTAAACATGTTAGCGTGATCCCAACCCTCCCTCCCTCTAACCTGGGACAGTGGTATATCATGTATACTGAATGATAACCAGAATAAGGAGATGTGGTATGAATTTCAATAAAACAACCATCAACTGCAAACCAAGTGATGTAATTGTTAGTAACTGTATATCCTTCAACAATGAGCAAAATCAGTTCCGCATAAGTGTGATAATGAAAAACCTATAACAGGCCTAGCCATATTGGATGATGTAATACGATGTAAACAAGTTTAGATGATGAACCCAAGTTTGATTTTTATACCATGTATACAAAAGCATCATTGATACGGCAGTGATGACAAACTATATATTGTGGTTAACCAAAGACTTGTATTATAATAGTTGATCATCTGGCCTTATTCATGTTTTTTCTACAAATGCATTCTATCTGCTTTTTAATAAATGCCTTCTAAATATATATCCCAAGATGTTAAGCTGTGACACAACACATGGTTATTTGGAATAGTAGTTTATTCAAGCCCGTCTGGACCAGTGTCCATAACGGACGGTCTCCTCTTAACAGTCAAATACACAAGTATATATACAGAATATAAACAGTGTCAAGGTTTCTATTAATTTGACCATTATAGTTTTAATTCTAAAGATACAGGGATGAATATCTATTAAGTTGACTCTAATTGACATATTTTGACCAACCTGGAAATTGATGTTTGAAGAATACACGTATGTCCAGTGTTATAACTAATTGTTATTGCTACATGTCTCCACATGGTATGCAATACACGTATGTCCAGTGTTTAACTAATTGTTACATGTCATCTCATGATCTGCATGTACATATTTCATATGCAGTAGCGGTCAATTGAACAACATTTTACAAGGTCATGATTTTCTTAATAGATATTCCCCTGTATTTATTTTATTCAATTTAATAAACATTTTAAGAATATATAATAATCAATATAAATATAAATATATTTTATATACATTTATATATATTTTTTTAGCCTATCATATTGTCACAAAGCAACATTTTTATATTGTTTTCCATAAACACAATAAGCATTACAAAGTCATACATGTATAACGCACTAAACCATTATAGGTCAATGTACGGCCTCAGGCGTGGATCCAAGGGGGGGGGGGGTCCAGGGGTTTGAACCACCTTTTTTTGGACGATCAAGGCATTTGAATGGGTACATATAATTGGAACCCGCTTTGTCCTGGGTTAGGAACACACCCTTTTTAAGATGGCTGGATCCGCCCCTTGCCCTTCAACATGGAGCCTCGGCTCACACTGAACAAAAAAATATAAAGGGACCCAAAATATTGTCTGTACATCTAGTAACACTGTTAGTTTCCTTTACTGATTGAATAATATGTCATTATTGTACAAGCATGTATAGGATTAAATAATTTGAATTTGAACAATTTAAATAGGAAAATATTTCGGATAAACGTTAGTACATCTGATCAGCTGACACCATGCACATAAGAGAATCCGATGTCAGTCTTTAGAATTTAATAAGACTGGAGTCTAGAGAATACATCAAGTTCTAAACCGTGACGTGAAAACAAAAATATAGACGATTTGATTTCCCTGTCTGAAACAATGCGAGTTTTCTTATTTTCAAAATTTTAACTTTCACTCGTGCTAGTTATTTTGTCGGGCCTTGTATCTACTAGTATTTACATGTGTATGGTAAATTGTTTGCGAAAAATCCGGTGAAAACATGAATTTTTCTCGCGAGTGATATAATATTTTTTTTATACTTCAATCATGAATGATGACGTGCTTTTTACATGTATCATGTGTATCAATTACACTTGAACTTCAAATAGACCATTCCGTACAAAATGCAATACAAAGTCGAGTTGATATTGAACTATTCAAAAATAAAATACGGTAAAATAAAATAAATTAAATTTAGATAGATTTAAGATTTGTTTTCCATAGCTGCAAGAGATGTGTTAAATGTCTGATTTTTTTATTCATGACTTTTGTATAGAAATCAAGTTGGTTAATACGGCAATATTTATAATTTTACAAGAAAAAAAATGTAGCCCAAAATAAAAGTTTAGAATAAGTGTGTGAAATAAGCATGATAAGCCCGCAAGAAAATATAAAGCAGTTTTATATGTTATATCATGTTATATGGGGATAAGTTTGACAAGTGTGTGTATTAGGAGTTCCCCGCTAGGTGTTAAGATAAGATAAGATAAGATAAATAATAGTTTATTAAAGTGTCACATATTGATCTACATTGAAGTACATAAAAAACGTTAACATCATAAAAAAAAGGATCAATACCCAGCCTATAAAGACTTACGAGACACTGTATATCGTGTATATTGAGCGTTATTATGAAGTAATGTGATTCGTAAAACTACGGATATTGAAAACAACCGTGTATGCATGAATGATTGCACACCTAACTATATAAAAAATAATTAAATTGTTATTTAGATAATATTAAAAATTGTCAACTTTTAATTCAGTAATAAAGATACATTTGGTTACACATATATTGGGTAACGTTTTTTTCATTTAGTAGTTATCTTTTATCTAGTGAAATTGCATGTATTAAGTGCTGATTCCGATTTTATTTGTTCGAAGAGATAAGTGCGAGGAAGTGTTAAAAAAATATTCAAATTCAGCACATTCACCAAATAACCGAGGATTACAAAAATGTGTTCAGCGGCAAATATTTCAAAATACTTTTTTTTTAAATCAATATCTATCTCAAATTAGTGTTTTAAATGGGAGTGAAAGTTGTTTCTCTTTGTCACAACCTTATATTTCACACATTAAAATTATTTTACAAATAATTGAACCTATATCCCTAGCTATGCCCATACAATGGTTGTAGCTATCATATTTTAACTGTTACAACTTTTTCTGCGTTTAAACAGTTTATTTATGACTGTTTCAACGTTTTCCGGATTGGGACGGTAATTAAATGACTGTTACAACTTTCGAATGGTTGCATCAGTTTTATTACGACTGTGACAACCCTTTAAGCGTTTAATCAGTTAATTTATGACTGTTGCAACGTTTTTCGAGTTGGGACAGTTGTAAATCAACTGTTACAACTTTGAAATAGTTGTATCAGTCCTTTAATGATTGTGACAGTTATTTCTGGCGTTGTAACAGTCGATTTATGTTGTAGACAAACACTTTTAAGGTTGGGACAGTTACAAAAAAACTGCAGCAGTGAAATTTAACAACTGTTACAACCTTAACAAACATTATCAGTCTTAGAACGACTGTTACTGGTATGGACAGACGTTTTTTCGTCCAGAAGTGTTACCTCAAAACGTAGGATATACTGATTTACACTCTAAATACATGATGTACATTGTACTTCTTAGTTGTAATTCGTTTTGAAATATCTATTAGTTACTACAATTACTCCTTTGTCGATACTTTATGTATATGTTTTTCTTGCCTTGTACCAACATTTTGAGTTTAGTCAATTGCAACTGAACTTTTTTTAACATGTTGTGCTGATACACAAGTGTTCTAGGTTAAGGAGAGGGTTGGGGGCTCGTAGGTTTAATCCCGCCGCACTTTTTTTTTGTCGGTCCAACGTCAGGATCCTGTAGTACATTGGTTATATAGATCTGTCATTTTTTTCTTTAATACAAAATTCATAAGTTATAAATAAATAACCGTTAGTTTTATCGTTTTAATTTTTTTTTTTTTTATATCGAGGCCTTTTTTAGCCGACTGTCTGGTATAGGTTTTCCTCATTGTTAAATGTTGTACATTGGACTATAAAAAATGCTTAATTTATACACTCACTTCATTTAAACTTTGGTGGCAAGTTGTCTCACTAACCATCACACCACATCTACAAAGCTTTATATGTAAAAAAATAATAATAAAAAAAAATTAAAGCAGTTGGAATGCCATCTATGGCATTCGGCAAAATAAGTTCAACGAGCTCCTATATGTATATCTGCTTTCGTTTAGACGAATTTGGACCAACATCGCCGTTTGGAACAGCCTCACATTGTGAAAAGGAAGTCATTTAAGTTTTAATGACTGTACTTTGCTTTTTGAAACTTTATTTCCTCTGGAATATATTTATTAACTGTTCATTTCATCTGGAATAACATTGAAAGTCACAATTTTCAATAGAAAGAGGGACGAAAGATACCAAAGGGACAGTCAAACTCGTCAATCTTAAACAAACTGACAACGCCGTGGTTAAAAATGAAAAAGACAAACAGAAAAACAATTGTACACATGACACAACATAGGAAACTAAAGAATAAACAACACGAACCCCACCAAAAACTAGGGTGATAGAAACATTCCAATGAGACGTACGCTGGTTAAATATTTCAATTTTGGCTTTGTATGACAGATACTTTGACTGAGCTAACAGATAAACATTTACAATAAAATACCAAAAAAGGATCGCCGACACCATTTCGAAAACCTTGACAAGAAAATGATCTGTGACGGTTTTTGTCATCGAACTGTACAGTGATTTTTTTCAAAACGCACAACGAACGCGACACATTTGGTGGAACGAACAATACAGTAAGTGAAAATTTATTTTGTATAATATTGCGTTTATTCTAAGTTCTACGGCATATTTGAAGGCATGTAGTAATTCCATGTATAGTTATTTAGTATTGATTAAAGTAATAATACCCAAAGGTGTATGCACGAAACGATATTCAGCATTGTTTATATCGTAAACCGTATGAAATTGCACCATGTCTACGGTTTTGCATCTAGCAGTTTTACCAAACGTTTTATACAATATCTAAAACTTACGGCAACTGTATAATTGAATAAATAAACTAACATGCACATTGGCATATTTATATATACTCAAACACGTTCTAGAGAGTCATTCGAAATTGTTGTCATCCAAAATGTTGTCCTGATTATCGCTTTGAACGCGTCAACGTCCGGATTCATTTGAATCGGGATTATACGGGGTGAACATGTTTACAGGTGTACACTATTTTATCTGGTTCTGATTAACGAACATAAGTACGAAGCTACAAAAAAATAAAATGATATCATTATTTCGATATAATTAAATCGTTATCTCTATATATTTATATCGTTATCTCGATATAAATAAATTAAGATAACGAAATACATATTTCGAAATAAAGAAATACATATTATAACAATATAAATATCGAGATAACGATATAAATATATCGAGATACCGATTAATTTATATCGAAATGACGAAAAATATATATTGAGATAACGATACTATATAATTTTTTGTAGGTCCCCTATGGGCTTCCGTACAAAAGCAGCAACACGAAAGCTTTTGTAGGTCCCCTTTTGGTTTCGGTACAAAAACAACAACACGAAAGCTTTAGCAATATTTAAAAACGATACTAGTAAAGCGATAATGAACGTCATACTATACTCCGAAATATATGAAAGAAACTAAAACTAAAAATCATACAAGACTGTCAAAAGGCCAGAGGCTCCTGGCATTGTACAGGCACAAAAATGATGTGTGATTTAAACCCTCCCCCTATACCTTAAGTCAATGTAGAAAAATACAAACACACAACAATACGCACAGTTAAACTCAGTTTTAAAGAAGTCCGTGTCCGATGTCAGAATAGGTAACAAAAGAAACTAAACGCAAGGCAATGATACATAAATTACTAAACGACATCTAGCAGTTACTGACATGCCATCTCCAGACCTCAATTAAATTGTCTGGATTAACAACTTTACATTTTCAAAAGTATATTCCATTTTCTTCAGATGAGCCATATACCGACCTTTTACATGTGTATAATAAAAAAGTTATGCAATAAAACATCTCATTATTTGTAAACACATTTACCGAGGACGGATAACTATCGGGCAGTACTGACTTAGGGAGCTACCATTTGATTTTTATGGAGGGGTTCGGATGAAAATTGAAAAAAATAGGCAGGACAGGAGTTTTGAGTAAAAAAAAAGTCAGGATGAGACACTTGCAAAAAAAAAGTCAGGACGACAATTAAGGTAAAAAATAGTCAGGATAAACTAAAAAAAAAAAGGCAGAACCGAACAGAGTGAAAAATAAAAAAGCAGGACAGAGATTACAGCTAAAAAAAATGCAGGACAAAATTTTTCATCCTCCCCCCCCCCCCCCTAAAAATCAAATGGTAGCTCCTTTACCTCATTAGAGGTTAAATCGATCATTCTTCATTTTGCACGGCTCAGATAGATGCCAAACATTGAAAGACATCAAAATGGCTTATTTTTTAGCGCTGGCAGTTTGATCCGCTTGCTTGATATGTCAATTTCTGTTTATATTGATTGCTGGTTGCCTATCGTTGCCCATTCGCAAACAATTCATGTTTCATCAGGACGAACGAAAAGAAAAAAGCGACAAACCAAGGAAGCCGATCGAACTGCCAGTGCAAAAATGTTATGTCGATAACGAAATGTGTAGAACTACCGATTTTCAGCATAGGTTCCAGACACGCTTGAAACAGTATATGTATCTTTAATAGACACGAGGTCGGACAACTATCGGGGAGCGTTTGCTAACACACTGGAGGATCAATCGACAGTTTTAATAACACCTAACGACAAAAAATCATTTTATTTTTATTTTTTAATTTAACGTCAATTTGTCACAAGTAAGAGGTGTCTTATTAATTCTCTTACTACATATTATTTATTACGAACTGGTGTATATCTAGTTCAAGCGGGACATTTAACAATTTTTGATGTTAAATTAAGGTAACAAGTGACTTTGTAACTTTCTGATGCCTCTGGGTAGATGGTATTTCTGTAAACTTGGAACTTAATATGTTACTTTGACGACCAAGATGATTGTAAACAGGTAATATTTTGGAATAAAAAAAAGAAAAAAGGCTCTAGCTTTTACGATTTTCAAAATATTGAATATTGTAAAAAAAAATTAAAAAAAATGAGGAAAATTGCAAATCAAGGGCCCATAGCTCTGAAACGATTTTTTTGATCAACCTGAACTTAAATTTCGGCAGATGCAGATCATAATGAACTGATCAATTTGACTCTCTGTTAGATTTTGATATCAGTATAAATGTTTGAGTTATTTGTTAAAAAATGCCATTATCCCACCTAAACTATATATTATATCGAGATAACAAAATAATTATATCGAGATTACGAAACAATTATTTCGAGAAAAACGAACTAAAATATCGAGATGAATTAATTATATCGAAATAACGAAATAATTATATCGAAATAACGAAATAATTATATCGAGATAATGAAATAAATATATCGTTATAACAATATAATTATATCGAGATAACGATTTAATTATATCAAAATAACAATATATATATATATTCAGATAACAATATAATATTATTTTTTTTGACCCGCTATTGGTGTTATACCACCAAATCATGGCTTGTCACATCCGGTTGTATACGAACATAGGTCGAACAAAATATTCCCTTGAATTTGACAGTTGTAGGTAATTAATTCTACGTTTTATATTACATCATGCCTTAGTAATATCAAATAGAAATTGGCAACTGATATATTTTAACTGAATATGCCTGTACCAAGTCAGGAATATGACAGTTCTTGTCCATTCGTTTTTGATGCGTTTTGTTTTTTGATTTTGCCATGTGATTATGGACTTTCCGAATTGATTTGTCTCTAAGTCCAGTATTTTTATGTGTCAACAATATATAGTTTTTAAAGAAAAATCAATGGAGTAGAATTAGAGATTTGGTGATTTGAAGACAAATTTTAGAAGGTTTTTCGCCGAGTTTATGTGCTTTCTATACAAATGTTCACCCATATTAAGAGAAATTAATCTGCAACTTTTCAGAAAATAAAAGAGATAAATGTATTATTTTTTTGATTTTCAGTTGTAGTTCAACGAGCCAAGGTTGTATGCAATTTTTTAGCAAAATCTGCGACATAGCCCATTTACTGTTCCTTGACCTTAAAGGCTTACTTAATGAAATTTTAATATTTAATATTTGTTTTATGATCATATGAGGAAATACAGAAATAATTCGTTTGTGCCAACAATGGTATGCTTTATGCTCGTTTTAACATGGATATGCATAATATTGGCACTATCTTTATACTGAACATTAATAGGGTGTAATCTGTTAAAAAAATGCCTACCCTTATAGAGCATGTCATGATATAATTATTTCGACATATAACATGTATTATATATATAGGAAGATGTGGCATGAGTGCCAACGAGACAACTAACAATTTATAAAAGTAAACTATTATAGGCCAATGTACAGCCTTCAACACAGAGCCTTGGCTCACACCGAACAACAGTTATGAATGCCCCCAAAATGACTAGTGTAAAACCATTCAAACGGGAAAACCAACGGTCTAATGCATGTTAGAAAGGCATCAACATTGTTTCTATAAAGCCAAAATGATATAGAAAATCAACTGTTTGACGGAAAAAATAACAGATTTATGTGAAGTTACTTTCAGAATGATTTTTTTATATTTCTTAGCAAGCAGCACAACACAAAAGTCCATTTTGATCTCCCTCTCAAAATACAACTGACATAACAATTTCAATTGTGGCATCAATCATGTGCAGCCCATTTTCTATTGCAATTAGATCATGTCTTTGTCTCCAAAATAAAAGAAGAACGACATATTTAGAATTAATATGATTCGTTTTGTTCAATCATTAATGAAAGTAACAACGTGAAAAGATAATTCATTTTTAGCAGCCAGTTGGTTCAATTTTACCAAAATAAGAAACTTAGCGCATAAAATAATTGCTTCATTGAATCCGTAATCATGTGAACTTAAATTAAACCCATGTTGTACCATAAGTTGATTAGAACAACACACTGTGTTTAGACAAATATTTTACACATTTTTTTCTCTCAATATAATGACTTAATTAACATTGTAGCTCTAACAGGGTAAGAAGGATGTTAATTTCTTTTTGTTTTAGCTAATTGACTTGCCATGTTTTGTCACTATAAATCTTAGGATGGTTGGCATAGTTGAACAATTTACCAAATAGAAATTAAGATTGAATATTAAAAGTCTACTTTAGCAAGATTCTAAGGGTCTGTTGTAAGTCATTTTTGTGAACAGTAAACTCAATTTTAAACTTTATTCTCCATTGATCAAGTGAATTGATATCTTTCAAAGAGGTTCCAGTTGAGTTTGTAAAAGCAATTGAATTTATAATCTAAGATAATTCTTTTGATTGGTTGTTTTTGTACTAAAAAAAAAGAAACAGAGACTGACGGACTTGACTGAAGATACTGGCCCCATTAACAGTACAGAATTTGACTTGACATTGGTGATACATATACTGACATCATCATCAACAGTAACTCAAATAACATGGGGGAAACTGACCTCCCCTCAAATATAAACCACAGTAACTTGGATAAAAAAGTAATACATTGTAACTGCGCAAAGAAACTTCTCAAATACAAACAGATATTCTGTTATATAAATCAAACAATAGTTATGCAAAGAAAGATTTTATACTTATATTCAAAATGATATGTTGCAAAACCGAAATGAACAAAATGAAAATAATTTAGAACTAGAAGTATCAGATAAGTGCTATTCTTTTAATACACACTTTCTAAAATTTGTAACTTTTGACTAGTATACCTCAGAATTTGATGATGGAATCAGGGGCAACCAATGCACTTGTTATTCCTTAGTTGCTGTTTTTTTTTAATCATTTTCTATTATAAATTTTGATTCAAAAACACTGAACCTGGATTACATTTTAAAAAAAGGAGATGAAATTTACAGGAAGCATGTTAGAGAATTAAGAACACAGGGGTTATTTAAAAATATGCTTTTAAATTTTGATGAAATTCCTGTCCAGTTAGAAATTCCTGAAGGATTTTTCAAAATTAACAAATTAGGTGTTCTGTTTGGTATAGTTTTACAATACAAAGAGTTGTCTGAATTTCTTACATTACAAGAAGCAATTTTAAATTGTATTACGCAGTCAAATAAATTTCTTATAATGATTGGCGCTATATGTTCGGCAGTTTATCATAATAATAATATATACTACTTTTTTTACCCTCTTTCTCATTCAGAATTTACACTGAATAATCCATTAGATTGCTAAGGCGAAAGTATATTGATTAGATTTTCTGACTTGCATGACTTTGTCAGTTACTTGTATGCTTTTACATAAGTTTACAAATTGATTTTTTAAATTCTACCTGTAAGCACCCATTTTAAAGATACAGACACAGTTTTAAACAAACAGATCAAGAATTATTTTGAAGATCAAAAATTAAGAAATACAAAACAACACGAAGTTGATTTCAAATGTACCAGTATACAAGATAATGTGGCAAGCAACATTCTGTTAGCAATGACAAAGAAGATCAGGCAGTTCCGTTGAAGAGCCAAGTTTTTACAAAGGTACCCAGTTTGAATATATAAAAAAGTACATGCAAAACAGAAGAACAAATAAAACATATAGGGAGAAAGAAAAACAAACAGACTGATTTGCTAAAATATATTTAAGAAAAGATAAAGATTTCAAAAAGAGAGAAGTTGCTGCTAAAAGAGAAGTTAGAAAGGACGTAAATTTTAGTAAAGCTGAATAAGAAAGTAAGAAGTCTCGAAGAAATAATTTTTATTTAAGACAGATAGAGAGACAAAGAGATTTAGCTTCTAAAAGAAATACTAGAAAAAAATGAAGATTTTAGAAAAAGGGAACTTGCTTCTAAAAGAGATACTAGAAAAAATTAAGATTTTAGAAAAAGAGAACTTGCTTCTAAAAGAGACACTAGAAAAATGGAGATTTTAGAAGAAGAGAACTTGCTTCTAAAAAAAGACTAGAAAAAATGAAGATTTAAGTAATAGAGAACTTGCTTCTAAAAAGTAGGCTAGAAAGAACGATGTTTTCAAAAGAAAAGAAGAAGAATTTAAAAAATAGCAAAAAAAAGATGAAGAGTACAGAAAACAGGAGTATGGTCGAGACTTGCACAGAAAACAAGAATATAGGTCAAAACCCTGAAAATTTAGGGACTGGGCGTTTAGCAAAACAGAGTTTTAGACAGAAAAACAAGACAAAGACAGAAGTCATAACCAGTCAGTCAAAAGTTCTAAAAGAAAACAGACTTTTAAAACATAAAATAATGATGGCCCTACATATATTTGCACTTCATGTCATCAAACTTGGTTCTGTGATTCTGTAGCTGATGCTAAAACTGTTAAGATAAAAAACCCTGCTAATATGTCGCATTGCTGTACTAATTCTAAATTTGTACAAAACAGAGAATGAATATGCCACACTTGTCTAAATTAAATTAAAAAAAAAAAGATTCTCCGACTTTCAATAGCAAATTAGATGGGATGTCCTTAAAACCCCCAAAAAATAAATGTGTACCCTTTAGTAGAGAGACTGTTATCATTAAGAATTCCCTTAATCCAGATTCGACAATTACCTAGAGGTGGGCAGTTGTCAGTAAAAGACAATGTTGTAAATATGCCTGCGGAAGTTCAACCTACATCAAATTAACTTCCACATACCCTACAGAAATCAGGTACAATATCATCAGTTAAACTAAAGAAGAAACTAGTAAACAAAAAGTGTGATTTTAGTGAAAATGTAAGACCATATGCTGTTATTTGTGCATTACATTATTTGATGAAAACAAGTGACGTGTACAAATATTCTAGAATAGGAATAAATGAGGAGTGGATTACAGAAATAACAAAAACAAATAATGAAGATACACAAAATTAAAAAAAAAAAGTACAGAGCAAGAGGATAACCAAGATGAAAATGATTCAGATGATGACTCTGATCATTTCAGTGAAATAGATGAGACTGCAAACCATGTTGAAAATACAGATACACTGTTAGATTACATTCCAGATTAAATCCACCATGTGATACAGGTTTATTTTTTGCTCCTGGTGAAGGCCAGCGACCAATAAGTCTCTACAGTGATCATGATGCAGAATACTTATCTTTTCCAACTATATTTTGTGGTCAAAGAAGGCCAGATAATAAGGATAGAGCTGTTTCTGTTCACAATACTGATATTGCCAGATAGGAATTAAGGTCCATGGATAGGACAGTAGCACAGTCTGCACCGAACATATTTTTTAAGTTAAAGAAAATGCAGTTAAAAACATTAGTGATAAGGTCAATCTTGCTTTCAGAAGGTGTCAATCGGATGGAAAAACAATGGAAAGCAAAAGATGTATTGAATCCTGACATTGTAAAGGATATTGTAGGATGGATGAAGGTTATTATATCTTTAGAAGTTTAAGAAACTCTCCAGTCTACCTTGAAAAGAGGAAGAAAGATTTGTTTGCAATGATCAGGCAGTTGGGTCTTCCAACATGGCTTGGCTCTCTTTCATCTGCAGACCCTTACTGGAAAGATTTATTAAAAATTCTAGCCAAATTGAATGATGGAAAAGAGTGTACCAACATTGAATTAGATGAAATGGATAGGAATCAGAAATCTAAATTTGTTCAGAAAGACCCTATGACATCCTCTAGATATTTTGAATATCGTGTCCAGTAGTTTATCAACTTTGTAATAGAAAGTTATCACAATCCGATTGGGAAATTAATAGATTATTTTTATAGGGTTGAATTTCAACAAAGAGGCTAACCACACAGATCTTGATCTGGATTGAAAATGCACTAGAATATGGGAGTGATTCAAAAGAAGATGTAGTAAAATTTATGTATAAATATGTCTCCTGTTCACCTTTAGAAAATGACAGTTTAGTCAATTTACAAGTCCACAAACATTCAAAAACATGCAGAAAAAAATAGCCATCCAATCTGTCGTTTTAGTTTCCCCTTCCACCTATGAAAGAAACAGTTATATTAGAGCCATTGAAGGAAAATGATGACATTGAAAAGTACAAGGCTATATATAAAGAAATACAAAACCAAATACACTTCATAATTCTGAGAATATAGACCAGATGACATATGACATGTTTTTAGATGATGTGTTACAAGTGAATGATGAAGAATATATAAAAGCTATAAGAAGCAACTTGAGTGGTACAACAGTTTTTTTCAAACGAAAACCATCTCGTCTGTGTTCATGGTTACTAAAAAACTGTGTTAGTAGCTTGGCAAGCAAATCATGATTTACAGTTTGTTATAGATGCATTTGCCTGTGCCGTATACATAGTTTCATACATAAGTAAGTCACAAAAGGTATGAGTGCCTTACTAGACCCGGCAGCAAAAGGAGCACGACAGGTAATTTTGGGGCCCTTTATAGCTTGTTGTTCGGTGTGAGCCAAGGCTCCGTGTTGAAGGCCGTACTTTAACCTATAATGGTTTACTTTTTAAATTGTTATTTGGATGGAGAGTTGTCCCATCGGCACCCACACCACATCTTCCTATATCTAATTAAAGCATAAAAAAAGACACATTGGGAATTACTTTTCAAATTATGTCGAAACAAGCGCCAAAAAAGAAGCAACAGACTTAATATTACAGATGCCTTTAACCAAAGTTACAAGACAAGTTGTTTTCATTAATTCATCCCCGCAGCACAAAAGAACTTTTCTCCTGAAGCAATCACCAGCCCTAGAAAAACTAGGCTCAGAGTCTACTGAAATTGAATCAGATAATGAAATTAAGCGGTACTTTCGTAGACCAAATCAACTTAAGAACTGGTGTCTTGCAGACTATGAAAATGAAGAAACAATAGAGAAAAACAGTAACAAAATCAACATAACCTTGAAAAATGGTATAAGAATATACCAAATTAAAACACCCAAGGTAATGAGATATGTTAAATACAATTACAAGCCTGACTCTGAAAACTTCTACAGGGAACGCTAAATGTTATTTTATCCATGGAGAAATAAAGTCTGAGATTTGCAGTGGGCATGAAAAATATGAAAAAATGTACTTGACTATTGCAAGACTATTAGAAAAAAAGCTAAGCAATATGAAGGAAACGTAATAGATCTAGAGAAAGCTATACATGCTATAGAAGAGGCAAAAAATAATTGTAATGAGAATGATCAAATAGCACCTGCCACACAGCAGGTAGAAATGAAAGATGCTGAAATAGGCCCGACAGAATCTGAACAGTAAGTTCATTTTAATCAAGAAAGACCAACAGAACATATACTGTATGATATGTCCCGTGAAGTTGTAATAGAAGCAAGAATAGTTGAAGTGACAAATCATGCAAACAGAGTAAGTGAAAGTGATTGTTTTGCATTGATAGGATCCTTGAATAAGAAACAGTGGGATTTGTTTTCAACATGTTGTCACGTGGGTCAAAACAAAAGATGAACTACTTTATTCATTTTTGACAGGTGGAGCAGGATGTGGAAAATCTGTAGTTGTCAGAACAATGTTTCAAGCTTCACACAGACACTAATGTTCTACTGAAGGTGAGGACCCTGAAGATCTTAGAATTCTCCCTCGTGCTCGGCTACAAAGTAACAGCTTGGTCAGCAACTCATAAGGATCATTCATGCCATGTTTGGTTTCATTCCATTCAGTGGTTATTTAGAAGAAGTTCAAAATGTAAAATGTTAACGACGACGACGGACGCCAAGTGATGATAAAAAAAAGGAATACAAACAAATATGACTTTATACATGTAATTGCAGTAAGATTTCTCTTTTTGTAGTTCTCCGTTTTTTGTAAATTGATGTGCACGTGAAGGAATCATTTCTGTGCAGAGAAAAAAGAACCAGTTTGAACCGGTTTAAATAAGATGATACTGGGATCAATATGCGTATTTGCAGTATTTGCCGTAAAGTGTATGTCTGGCCGCACGTCCTTCAAAGACATATTAGAAGTAAGCATTCTTCTGATGAGCCACTATATTACCAAGATATCCTGCTGCTGATGTTGCTGCTTTTGCTGCTGTTTTTTTAATAGTTTAAAAGTATACGGTTTAATATATTTAAAAACAAAAACACTAATGAACAACACCAACAAGCGACAACTACTGAACATCAGTTTCTTGTGCAAACTAATGCAGCGGGTTTAAACGTTTAGATAGGCGCAAACTTTCTCCCAACCTGATACCGGCGTCACACATCATCGTATAGCTCCGGTGTACGCCGGGCGTGGTAAAATATCATGTACGCTGCCAATACGCTTGTCATTTTGAATGCATTCAACCTGTCAATGATATATCTGTGTCGGTGCAAAACGAGTTTTAAACGTTTATTGGGCGTAAAAGAAGCGTACCTAAACATTTACCATGCGTTCAAGTAACGTATGTTGGCGTATGCCTGATGTTTGTCTAACGTAGATCGAATACACACTACAGAGGAAAAAAATCTCTTGAACGTATTTGAGACGCCTCCCGGTCGTATATTGGACGATTAAACGTCGCGTGTCTGGGACGTTTTATTATCGGGCGTCTGTTACAAACACACCCGCACACGTTTTTGTTAAAGTCAAACGATATTGAAGCGTAAATAACGTTCCCTAAATGTGTCTCGAACTTGTCTGTAGCGTTTTAATGCGTTTGTAGCGTATGTTTTACGTGTGTGTAGCATACAGGTGTACGATAGACAAATGCTTGAGCTGAATGAAATTTTCATGCCGCTTAAAAATTTCCTAGAGTTATAGCGTTCACCAAGCGTATATTTTTGAGTTTCTGGCGTGCAACAAACGTATACCGAATTTGCCATTTTTCTCTGTACGTCTGGTGCACGCCGGTCTGTATAGATAAGCTAATGTGTGACGCCGGCATTAAACAATAATATAACATAACAACATAGAAAAACGCACTACTAAATATTAATTGAAAAGACATATCAACAGAAACAAGTGAATATACACTGAACGAATAAATTTGATATATGACACATACAAGGGGGTTAGATGAAAAACAATATTAGAAAAACAACCATGACCTTGAACAAAATTCCACAAAAGAAAATAGCTTACACAGTTCAATAGAAATAATTGTGTTGCAAGGAATACAATGGAGTACGAAAATGTATATCACAAAATAAATAGATTTGTTGTTCATAGTTTGAGAACAGAAGTGAAAATTTAGTGTTTTATCAAACAATTGTCAAAGCTGGAATAAGAGACAGTTACAAAATAAATATAGAAGACAGATTGTCCTCTGAATACAACTGTAATTAGATGAGCAATTTGAGAACCCTTTTTTTTTTATTTTTCATAAAATAATCTTACTTCATACCTCGAAAATTTCCAAATATGAATTTTGAACTTGGAAAAAAAGGTAGTTTTATTTCTAACTAATACACGGGATCAATACCTCTGTTTGTGGGCTGCGCATGATGTAGTCCCCGGGCTCGAGCATATCAGAAACCAAGTAGAAATAACTTCAATACAGGCATGACAATTCGGTTATTGATTTAAATTGAAATTTACTGCTATAAATTTTGGCACTTATAATACATTTAGAAATGTATCTCGATAAGCATAGCTCTAATTTTTTATAAGGTTTTCCCCTAGTTTTATCAATCTTAATTTTAACTCTATATTTAAGGAATAACAGTACTGTAGTTGAAGAGTTGCCACCGTCAATTGTAGATTTGACGGTTGCAAATGCAGTTTTACTGGCGACGCGTAGCGGAGACAGTAAAACGGAGATTTGCGACCGTCAAATCAAAATTGACGGTGGCAACTCTTCAACTACAGTACTGTTATTCCGATTCTAATGCATTACAAAAAGAAAAAAATCGATAAAACTTGAAAAAATGTCTAAATATGTCAAATAAAAAAAATCCGAGAAACTTCTTGAATGATTTTGGCACAAAGACGTCATGGCTAAACGTGACGTCATACAAAAGAAAACTTGCAAACTGAACGTTATTACGTTACCTGTACGCTTCAAATTCGGATAAAATTACATTAAAACGACGAATTCGAGGTAGGTGTTGTTTTATTTTCGATTATATAGTAGTAATCGAACATTTGTTGATTCACCAATTCAAAATGGCTGGTCCCTCCTTAGTTACGCCTAGTCAACTGTGGATTTGACGGCAACTTTTAGCCAATGAAAAAAATTGTTACATCCAAATTGCATTAGAATATCTTTTATCTTCTGGGTGTTTAGAAAAGTTGGCCTCGAGCATTACTGAAGAGATTTTTATTGTCGAAATATTCGTCCAGTGCAATTAAATTAATAGTGTTAATGATATTTGTTAATAGGGAACCATTTTGCAACCTCATCTGTACAACACTGCTGTGGATTCGTTTATTTTCGTATGTACTTATTTCTGCTGATCAATGAAAACTTACATTTTCACGGATAGTATATTTCGTGATTTTGCCAAGGTCTGTAGACAAGCTTTCATTGTTGAATATTAAATTTCCTCGTTCACCCTTAGCCACGAAATCCACGAAAATTAGTATCCAACGATTAATGTAATTTTACAGTATTTGCATAATCCTATTTTCAGTAATTTACTACAACAAATTTAGTGTGCACGATACATACCGGACTCCGAGAGCAGGGAGAGGAAGCAGCTATTATACATGACTCACCTGATTCCATTTCCTCCTTGTATATCGAAACTGTTACTTGAACAATGGTTTTAGTTTCCGTATCAAGATTACAAATGTGAAGGAAATCTTTTAAAAATAATTCAATAGCAATTTGAAATTCGTCGCCACTTTGCAGGACATGTAGCTGAACTGTAGTCTGAATAACTAGTGATCCCTTGTAAACAAATACTATACGGAAAAATTTCCCCATCAGAGATGAAAAATTTTCCAAGGTTTCCTTGATTTCATCTATATCCCAGCTATCTGGTGTTGCCAGTGTCCATTCTACATAGCAAACTTTATTATCTGAAATGGAATAAAAGAAAATATATATAAATAGAAAATGATAAAGATCATTAAAGAAACACCCATTTAAATTACAATACGACCACAACGCTTGGCCTTAGGAACGTTATGACTGCCTTATTTTGATATGATCAACATTATCGAAGAAATTGTTATTGACGATTTTAATACCGACATCAATTGTTCGAATTTCATGCCAAATCAGACAGCAACGCTTGACGAGTTAGTTTCAACATATGACTCAGTGCTCAGTTCTATCATTGAGAAACATGCTCCAATGCAATCCAAAACTATAACATTGCGCCCGATTACAAAATGGCACTCATTCGAGCTCCGTACCGCTAAGACAGAGCGCCGTAAAGCTGAGCGTAAAATGCGGAAGACAAAGCTTGAGGTTCATAAACAATTGTATAAAGAGCAATGTATCAAAACACACAAGCTGCTTTTGAAGTGTAAGACTGACTACTATTCAGATAAAATTTTGGAAATAGGGTGCGATCAAAAGAAACTGTTCAATTTAACAAACAAGCTAATGGGTAATACAAAGACCGTAGTTTTGCCATCATGCGAGTGTGATAAAGATATATCGAACAGGTTCGGCGACTTCTTCCTCAATAAGATCGAAACCATCATGAGATGTCTATCAAGTGAAGATGATTCCTCTCTAAATAGAAATGACGCCTTCTGCGCAGATGTAAGGTTCGACGGACAGGCACTTACTGTTTTTAATTCTGCATCCGTGGATGAAGTTCGGAAGATAATTTCAAAGGCTCCGTCGAAATCGTGCGAACTCGACCCGTTGCCAACTTCGTTACTAAAACCGAGGGTGTACAACTTAGCACCAATCATAACGAAAATAGTGAACAAGTCATTACAAGAGTCGTATGTTCCAAAATCATTTAAGGAAGCAGTTGTACGACCCTTACTGAAGAAACCGGGACTAGACAAAGAATTTTTGAAGAACTATCGTCCAGTTTCTAATCTTCCATTTATATCGAAGGTCCTTGAGAAGGTTGTAGAATGTCGAATAGAGAACCATCTTCAATCGAACGATCTTTTTGATAGTGTTCAATCTGCTTACCGAGCTTACCATTCCACCGAGACGGCATTGCTACGGGTTCATCACGACGTAGATGTTGCACTTGATAACAACTGTTGTGTAGTTTTATTAATGCTAGACCTGTCGTCAGCGTTCGATGTCCACGACCATTCCATTTTACGACAGCGACTTGAATACTCATTCGGAATATCTGGAGCCGCGCTAAAAAGGCTGTTATCATATCTTACTGATAGAACTCAACGTATCGCAATCGGCTCTGTTCAGTCGGACGATATTCATCTGAAGTATGGTGTTCCTCAAGGATCCGTTCTCGGACCGAAACTTTACTGCATCTTTTCGAAACCCATAGATGAAATATGTAAACGTCATAATATGCGTTACCACTGCTATGCGGATGATACTCAGGTTTATCTCTTTGTTAAACCCCTTGACAATTGGAACAATATATCTGCTCGACTTGAAACCTGTATGGCGGACATAAGCTCTTGGATGTGTTCAAATAAGCTCAAATTGAATGAAGATAAAACTGAGCTGATAATTTTCTCACCGAAACACCGATTAAAAGAGTTTTCAGACTGTCACCTCACTTTTGGTCAAAACATCGTTAGCAATTCAGCATGCGTCAAGAACCTTGGTGTTTACTTTGACAAAACATTGGCGATGGACAAACAGATTAGTGCAACCTCAAAATCTTGTTTCTACCAGATCAGAAATATCGGTCGGATTCGTCCATTCATTACAGAGAATGCAGCAAAGACACTTGTTTGCTCTTTAGTGACGTCTCGATTGGACTATGGAAATGCATTATTATATCCAAATGCAATCCAACGATTACAGCGTGTCCAAAACACTGCCGCAAAATTAATAACAAGAAAGAAGAAAAACGAACACGTAAGTCCAATTTTAAAATCTCTTCATTGGCTGCCGGTAGCATATCGATGCAAATACAAAGTGTTGCTTTATGTGTTTAAAGCTCTGAAACAAGAAGCACCCGTGTACCTACAATATCTTGTTAACATTTACAAGAACTCTTCGGTCAGAAAACAACATGCTTTTAGTCTAACCAATAGTAAGAATAAAAACATACGGAGAGAGACGGGTTGATAGAGCGGCCGCCGTTGTATGGAATGACTTGCCGAAAGAATTGCGAAACACTGAATCTGTGAATGCTTTCAAGAAAAACATAAAAACTTATTTATTCAGACAGGCTTTTCCACATAATTAATACTCGGACAGTTGTAGACTTTTATTCGATCTCAGATTATATTTTTATGCATCATATTAACTTTTTATTGCATTTTTATTACCTTTACACTTTTTAATTTATTTATTTATTAAGACATTTCTCATACCTACTTTTTCCTTTTTATTTCCTTTACTCTTTTTATTTTTAGACATAAAGCTATTGGTCTTTTTTTTTAAACTGAAGCACTCCTGTTGATTTGCTTTTACTACTTTATTTTTTTTCAAAATTAGCTTATATTTTTAAAATCTTTTTTGATGAATAAGTTTTAATTTTCATATATTTAGTCGTATACTTTTTTTTTACGGTTTCTATTTTTATTTGATTGTTAAATTTGTTTATATGTACTTGTTTCATTGTTTTTATGCATTGTAAAGCGCTTAGAGTAAATGTTTATTTAGATAAGCGCTATATAAGCACTGTAAATAATAATAATAATAATAATAATTATATGCAGCGATCACATCATTATATGCAGTTGTCACACCATTATATGCATGCAGTGCTCACATCATTTTATGCAGGGCTTGTTGAATAATCTAAGTAAATCATGCGTTCTGTTTTCTATACGTTTAATCGTTGATAGCTAATGCATATAATATTATAACGCTGCCTCCCTGGTGTAGAGTCGGACACCAGAGATAACAGGTTACAATAAAAAGGATTGCTTTAACTGGAATGATTATAATACTATAAAATGTACGACCCGACGTCTAATTGGAATACCGTCGAACCAACACACTTTACAGCTTCGTTAACCTAGACTTCAGAGGTCTATCAAATGTTATATAATTATTATTTATAAATAAAGACAAAGCATATAAAAGTTTTGATCATTTATTTGACAATCTTAAAATGGCAAAGAGAATGGCTGTGAAGGCTCTAGTTGTTACTGGTTTGGTTGGGTTCCTGGTATGATTGGTCTATCGTATTAAATATATGTATACCCATACATATATAGCAATCCAGAGTAACTACTCTGTAGATTCAGTCGACAAGTTTAAAAACTGCTATCATTAGCATATAGCTCATTCAGGCTTACAAAGGGTCTCAATAAAAGAACACCTATAAAATTATGTAGCCTTAATTCAACAACATCTATTTAAAATAACTATCTGTATGAAAATACCGTAATGGTTATTACTGTGACCAAGACAATCTATTTCTTTAATACTTAAAGAAATATATTTACTCCCATATAGGCTCCTAACTTTATCTCCATAATTTCCTCCTAAAGTCTACCAACTTTACTCCAAAATTTATCTCCTAACTTTACTCTCACAGCTCCTTAAGCTCCAAAATTTATCTCCTTACTTTCCTCCTACAGCTCCTTAAGCTCCCACATTTGTCTCCTAACTTTACTCCCACAGCTCCTTAAGCTCACAAATTTGTCTCCTAACTTTACTCCCACAGCTCCTTAAGATCCCAAATTTGTCTCCTAACTTTACTCCGACAGCTCCTTAAGCTCCCAAATTTGTCTCCTAACTTTACTCCCACAGCTCCTTAAGCTCCCAAATATATCTCCTTACTTTCCTCCTACAGCTCCTTAAGCTCCCAAATTTGTCTCCTAACTTTACTCCCACAGCTCCTTAAGCTCCCAAATTTGTCTCATAACTTTACTCCCACAGCTCCTTAAGATCCCAAATTTGTCTCCTAACTTTACTCCGACAGCTCCTTAAGCTCCCAAATTTGTCTCCTAACTTTACTCCCACAGCTCCTTAAGCTCCCAAATAAATCTCCTTACTTTCCTCCTACAGCTCCTTAAGCTCCCAAATTTGTCTCCTAACTTTCCTCCTTAAGCTCCCAAATATGTCTCCTTAATTCGGCTCCTTAATTTCCTCCGAGATTTCAAGTTTGGTGTTTCATAACATCCACAACAATACTGCTTTCCGTAGCTGATGATTTTAGTTTTATAAAAAAATCAGCCAATCACAGACTCTCTTATATAAGTCGGACCAATCAGCAACCATCTCTCTAATTCGGGAAATTCCCGAAATGGCAATTCAAAATGTAAACACTGGACATTTTATGTAAATAAAGATGTTTTCCAGCTTAAACTCATTAAGAACTAACATATGTATTCATCATGAAGGTTATTACACCAACAGGATAGCTTAGGAACACATGAAAAAGGTTAATATCTCAAATAAACAACAAAACTAAAGGTACCGGCACTCCGGGAACAAACTTTATCACCGCGAGTAAATTAAACTCATAACATCACTTTAAACACAATAGAATTAAATCAATTTTAGTGTAATCAGCGTATCAAATACATTCATATGCAAAGCATATCATCTCACAGACATCTTCGTATTATTATTTGTACTTAATAACACAGCATATTCAAAAAGGGGGGTTGACGGCATTACATTGCCCCCATCCTTCAGAATTTGGTCCCCAAATAGTTTGACTTGATGTGGTTCCCAGCAATAGGAACTAAAATTGGGCAATATTTGATAATATTCAACAAACATTTAAATAACAGTTATCAGGCACATAGTCAGTATATTTACAGTACTTTATGACTTTGATTTTTCAAAACAAAAATCTTATTCCAATTTGGCGGATATTTTACTATATCTGATAAACAGAATATATAGATACAACTCAACGACATAAAGATATAATTTTCTGCAATTAAAACACATAAAGGAGCTTATTTTTTTACCAATAATACATGTATTTTACTATTGGACTGTTACTTCGTTTCACTCTGGTTTGAGGTTCTTTCCTTTCATTCTCATATTCTGGTTTGCAAGCATAATGAAATGCTTCTCCAACAAAACCATTTTATCATTGTATGCTCCATAAACACTGACCAGTGATTAGGTCACTCGTGTGTCTATCTCTTTTGAGCATATATGTCGTTTCTGTCTGTTAATGATTTTTTTTTAAAACCCTATTTGGTGTTGAATATACTTGTTGCTCTCTTAATACTTTCCACCGGGCTTGGAAACGCTGTACAACGTTTCTCTTGCAGACCCGTTCTTGCCAAGCTTTGCTCTATAGACACTGACCAGTAATAAGGTCACTCGTGAGTCTATCTCCTTTGAGCAAACACCACCTCCAGTACTATACGATCTGTGAAATATTTTAGGTGCACGCAGCCTTCTTTATCTTAAGAAGGTGCCTCGTTGTGTACCTCTCGTTATTTACTGATCACTATGTACTCTATCTTTTCTGATCAACTCTCCCAAGAGACATACCTTCAGGTTTCATATTTTGACTGGCCAGGCCAAAACATCTACATTTCAGTACTTAACTGAGACAGTCTTTCTAGCAACATATTTTATTTGATTTTCTTTATTAAAAGTATAGATAACCATTCTTTTCAAAGGGCCTCTCACTAAAATTGTAATCATTCAAAAATCATCCTATCAGTGTGTTGAACAATCGCATAGCACCAGATAACCAGAATTTTTAACCAAACTGTCAAATGACTTTTTATGTTTTAATAAAGTTCTGAAACTAAAAATACCAATAAAGTACAGTATTTTCACCCAAAATGTTCGTAATTTTAAAACAAACCCCAACAGAATTTTATTTAGCGCGACCATATTCTGTGCCGTTAGTAATAGCAGAGACATATATATATGTGTATATATGTCTCTGGTAATAGTTTATCTCTGTAGCATTAACTTCTACAATTTCCGCTTTGGAAATTTTAAAGAGACATCATCTCTCATTTTAAAACAAATGAACAAGGTATAACCTCGTTTTTTATAACTAATAAGCCATCCTTAGTGAAATGATATCAACATGATATTTATACATAAAACCCATTCCACAAATGGCGACATCTTTTATTTCCGCCCGATAAAAAAACATCATGTTTAAAATACATGAGTATCTAACTTTAAATCTAAAACTGCTTTTATCTATTAATTCTGAAGAGTTTAACAAAAATCTAATACATAGAAAAACTTAATGATTTTTGTTTTGTTTTATAGACAATGGTCTACACTGTTTCAGTCTCGACCGTACGAACATGTCGACCTTTCTGTCTATCAGCTATACGTAAGGCTTCAAGTCTAACAGCAATATTCTCTGCTTCATTTATTGAAGATGGTCCAACCTCTCTCAATCGGAGGCGTATATCAGTCTCTGGAATTGCATCGATAAAATAATCAAGGGATAATGTGTCCATAACTAGAGCAGTAGTATCCGGGTAAGCCCTACGTGTAAGTTTCTTTATAGCTTGTGCAAGTTCTGGCAGCGTTTCATTTTTCATTCTTACCCTTGTTTGCAACTCAGCCCTAAAAACTTCGGACCTATTCATCGAACCGAACCGATTTTTCAGAGCATTAACCAAACACTCAAAATCGTGCCGTTCCCCATCAGTGATTTCATTTAATATAGCCCGAGCACTTCCAGATAAACTACTAGCCAAAATTAAGGCCTTAGTCTTAGGATCCCAATCATTTATTTCTGCCAATAAATCAAATTGTGTCAAATACTCCTCCAAATCATCTGAGCCGTCATAGATTTGAGGTTTTATTTTGCATGAGATATCAGGTTTTGACTGTCGGATATCTGAAATATGACTGTTGTTTTTATCAGTCTTATCTTGCCTGATTATGTCTTCCAGGTTTTTTGCTGTACTTTCAATTCCCCGTCCTAAAATTGGGGTGGACCTACTTTTCATAGCTTGCCCTTCAAATTTTGCAAACATCTGGTTCATATCATTTGAAAAATCGGAAAAACATTTGTCCATCCGGAGTTTCATTTCTGCCCGTGCCTCTGCCATCATTCTCTCCGTTCTTTTATAAATTTCATAACTTTGTGTCTCTGGTAAACTTTCATGCATAGTTGCATCTGCATCAACAATCTCATTGAGATGTGGGCCAAACGTAACAACGTTTGAATCATCCATTCTTATTCTAATTTTTGGTTTTATAATTAAATACTGTAATTGTACAAACAACAACAGGCTCTATAAATGTATCCCACCGCTGCCACCAAATATAACGCTGCCTCCCTGGTGTAGAGTCGGACACCAGAGATAACAGGTTACAATAAAAAGGATTGCTTTAACTGGAATGATTATAATACTATAAAATGTACGGCCCGACGTCTAATTGGAATACCGTCGAACCAACACACTTTACAGCTTCGTTAACCTAGACTTCAGAGGTCTATCAAATGTTATATAATTATTATTTATAAATAAAGACAAAGCATATAAAAGTTTTGATCATTTATTTGACAATCTTAAAATGGCAGAGAGAATGGCTGTGAAGGCTCTAGTTGTTACTGGTTTGGTTGGGTTCCTGGTATGATTGGTCTATCGTATTAAATATATGTATACCCATACATATATAGCAATCCAGAGTAACTACTCTGTAGATTCAGTCGACAAGTTTAAAAACTGCTATCATTAGCATATAGCTCATTCAGGCTTACAAAGGGTCTCAATAAAAGAACACCTATAAAATTATGTAGCCTTAATTCAACAACATCTATTTAAAATAACTATCTGTATGAAAATACCGTAATGGTTATTACTGTGACCAAGACAATCTATTTCTTTAATACTTAAAGAAATATATTTACTCCCATATAGGCTCCTAACTTTATCTCAATAATTTCCTCCTAAAGTCTACCAACTTTACTCCAAAATTTATCTCCTAACTTTACTCCCACAGCTCCTTAAGCTCCCAAATTTATCTCCTTACTTTCCTCCTACAGCTCCTTAAGCTCCCACATTTGTCTCCTAACTTTACTCTCACAGCTCCTTAAGCTCACAAATTTGTCTCCTAACTTTACTCCCACAGCTCCTTAAGATCCCAAATTTGTCTCCTAACTTTACTCCGACAGCTCCTTAAGCTCCCAAATTTGTCTCCTAACTTTACTCCCACAGCTCCTTAAGCTCCCAAATATATCTCCTTACTTTCCTCCTACAGCTCCTTAAGCTCCCAAATGTGTCTCCTAACTTTACTCCCACAGCTCCTTAAGCTCCCAAATTTGTCTCCTAACTTTACTCCCACAGCTCCTTAAGATCCCAAATTTGTCTCCTAACTTTACTCCGACAGCTCCTTAAGCTCCCAAATTTGTCTCCTAAACTTTACTCCCACAGCTCCTTAAGCTCCCAAATAAATCTCCTTACTTTCCTCCTACAGCTCCTTAAGCTCCCAAATTTGTCTCCTAACTTTCCTCCTTAAGCTCCCAAATATGTCTCCTTAATTCGGCTCCTTAATTTCCTCCGAGATTTCAAGTTTGGTGTTTCATAACATCCACAACAATACTGCTTTCCGTAGCTGATGATTTTAGTTTTATAAAAAAATCAGCCAATCACAGACTCTCTTATATAAGTCGGACCAATCAGCAACCATCTCTCTAATTCGGGAAATTCCCGAAATGGCAATTCAAAATGTAAACACTGGACATTTTATGTAAATAAAGATGTTTTCCAGCTTAAACTCATTAAGAACTAACATATGTATTCGTCATGAAGGTTATTACACCAACAGGATAGCTTAGGAACACATGAAAAAGGTTAATATCTCAAATAAACAACAAAACTAAAGGTACCGGCACTCCGGGAACAAACTTTATCACCGCGAGTAAATTTAACTCATAACATCACTTTAAACAGAATAGAATTAAATCAATTTTAGTGTAATCAGCGTATCAAATACATTCATATGCAAAGCATATCATCTCACAGACATCTTCGTATTATTATTTGTACTTAATAACACAGCATATTCAAAAAGGGGGGTTGACGGCATTACAATATAACGTCACACAGTAAAGCGTTATGGTAACAACGTTACCATAACGTAAGGTTAGTACTTCGCGTATTTTCCGACATTCTGGGGGCCGACAAAAGTGAAATATGTAACGACAATTAAACAAATGTAAAATTCACAATACAGATAAATAATTTAAAATTATTGTCCATCTCAAATAAAATAATCTAGTTCCTTAACCTTGACTGAACACAATTACAGTTTATCTTTTAGTCCATTCATGGATGTTCCTTCTAGCACACACGGTAATTTCAGGCTCAGCTGTAAATTTCTTTCATTATAAGTTTCTGTCCTGTATCTATGTGGCTTCTTGACTCCACCAGTTGAGGGTGTGTTCGTTCGGGCGGTCTTGGTAGATAGTCACTTCCTTGGATGTTTTCCTCAAAGGGTCTTCTTTTGGTAACGATCATACCTGAAGGTACATCATCTTGATTGTAATGTTTCTGAGACAACCCTTCTTTGGAATTGCCTTTCTCGTTATCAATAGTTGTGTTCTTGTGTGCGATGACGTTTACAAGAACTGTTGATGGCTGGTTGATGTTTCTATTGATCGGTCCCGATAATAGATATCCGATCTTTGACTGAACAGCGGTGGGTCCGTTTCCTCTAATTACTTTGTCCTCGAGAATGTCCCAATAGTGGTCGGAGCCTATGAGAAAGTCAATTACGAAACGTTCTGTACTTTGCATAGAATGTGCAAGTTTTAAGTTCTCTTAAGTGTGGCAAGCTCCTTGTAGTCAGGGAAATATTGTTCTTAATTGGGACGGCAATTTCTGGAACAATAAGTGTATTAATATGCACCTTTTCTCCTGTGTCGGTCTGTAGTTGTATTGTTGCAGTGTCTAAGTTACGAACTTTTTGAGATAAATCTCCGAACGCAGACAGTTGAATGCTTACTTTTTCTGTGGGTTTTATTTCTAATTGATCAGCTAGTTTCTGAGTTATAAAAGAACACTGTGCTCCCTCGTCAAATAAGATGTTACATTCTACTTCTTGGTCGTTATATACAACTGGTGCAATTGCTGTTTTCAGGAGAATGTTGTGATTCTGTTGTGATGAATACATTACTCTAGTCTCGTTTGGTGTTTCAACTTTGTTTACTGATGACTGTTGTGTTGTATGCTCCGGTGTCGTACCTGGAATTACCTCTTTGCCTCTACATATGCTAGTATGATGCATTCCGTTACACTTTTTACATCGTTTAGTAGACTTGCATGCGGCCACTCGGTGTGACCCTAAACAGTTAAAGCATAACTGTTTCTGTTTTACGATTTGATTTCTAGCGTTTGCGTCTGTTACTTCAGAGCACTCCGTCGGATAGTGCTCACCTGAACAGAAAATACATGTACGTGTATTTGTCTTCTGATGTGTGTCTGTGAATTTGCTCTTGTATGAATGTGATTGCGTACCCATGAAAAATGCAGTAGCGTACAATCTGTCTGAATCTGTGACTCCTTCTCCAGCTTCGAGTATGTCGATCTCTTTAGTTATTGATTTGCGTAAATTATCTAATATCAAATTATCTCTTCCGTGTTCTATATTCTTTCTTATGTCAATCGGTAACTTGTCCAAAACTACAGGTACCAAAAGTGAACCATACATCTCTGGTGTTTGACCAAGTGACTTTAATCCTCGTACGTATGATTCTAATCTGTCTCCGTAAGACCTCAAACTAAAAGCATCATTTGTCGGTGCGGGTAAATTCATCAGTGCTTTCATGTAAGCATGTATCAGTTTGCTAGGCTGTCCGAACCGATCTATGAGAAGGTTGACTGCGGTTTCGTAGTTACCATTTGTCAAAGCAAATCCCTCTACTGTTTGCGCGGCGCTTCCCTCCAGCTGGGCTTTCAGATAATTAAACTTTTGGATTGGCGTTAATGTGTCGTTGTCGTGTATCGATGACTCGAAACAATCCCAAAATGTCTGCCACTTGATAATATCTCCATTAAAATAGGGTAAGTCTAACTTTGGAAGCCTATGGTAATTAGATTTTGAAGATCTCGGTTCTGACGGGACTTGAAACATGACATTCTCTGACGGACGGGTATGCACTGCAGGGGCGTGCATTGAATACTGCTGGTTGATAGAATCTATTGCACATGTGTTCATATCAACTCTAGCTTCGGGTGTGAAATTATATGCGTCTGGGTTAAGTCTGCTCGTTGAAGGACCAACAATATCATGCGAAATTATAGTACTGGTATCAAAGGACTTAATAAATTTCCGAATTTGTCTAATTTTACAATCAAGTTCGTACATATACTCATCCGAGTCGGTGATTTCCTGCTCCAGATTTTCCTCCGATGTCTGTTCCAAAAGTCTGTTATTCAGGCCAATCAATGTTTTCTGTTTCTGCGTGACGGCATCATCAAGGGCTTTCACCTCGTCAACTTCTGTGTCTGTTTTTGACTTTAACTCGTCGAATTTCACCAGTAGCTTCGTGACGGCTCCTTTGTGTCCAGCACGAACTGACTTCAGCTTTGAATCCATATATATCCAAAGGTTACGGCACCATTAAATGTTGAATAATCTAAGTAAATCATGCGTTGTGTTTTCTATACGTTTAATCGTTGATAGCTAATGCATATAATATAACGTCACACAGTAAAGCGTTATGGTAACAACGTTACCATAACGTAAGGTTAGTACTTCGCGTATTTTCCGACAGGGCTCACACCATTCTATGCAGTGTTCACAACATTTTACGCAGTGTTCACAACATTATATGCAGTGGTCACAACATTATGCGCAGTTGTCACAACAATTTGCACTTTTTGTTGATGGAGGCGATGATCAGTGACGGTGATGATGAAGATTGATGTATGTGATGGTGGTGGTGCAGATTCGGTAAACTTCGTTTTTCCCCCGGAAATTACCGAAGCCAGACACAATTGATTATTCCCCGCAAACAAATTGAAACAGTTGTTGAAGTCATGTTTTCAAGGCTGCCAATAGACCACTTTCGAGTTCATCCGTCACCGGAAAAAACTCGTAAATTATACGCGCCTTTATGACGTCATTTACCAGATAGCGGGGGTCGCCTGTATCCCTGCACTATTAACGTTCATCAAGCGTCTTAGTGATCGTCATTGAGCAGGATAACCTAGAAATAATGATTGTTCTGTAGGTACTTAATGGCAATTCCCTAATGACAGCAGTGTTGATTGTCAATTTACACCAGTAATGAAAACCTTCTATCCTTTATGGGTAGACTTTACATAGATAGATTAAGTCGTATAAGAAAAGCAAAATGAGTATGTTTCTTCCTATATCTATGTTAAATTTGATGTATGCCTTTTTGTAATTCTTCGTTACATTGGTTGTTTTTATATTGATATTAAGATGATAACACAATATTCAATTTGACTGCTGTATCCCTATTTTTGACATTTTTACTCTTTGAGTATGTTTGTTTTGTTCATACATCGTTGACAATGTAATGGAATTTGATGCGACTGTCATACAAGTGAGAGGTTTAGCTAGCAATAAAACCAGGTCCAATCCACCATTTTCTACATTAGAAAATGCCTGTACCAAGTCAGGAGTATGACAGTTGTTATCCATTCGTTTGAATTGTTTGGACTTTTGATTTTGTCTTTTGATTTTGGATTTTCCTTTTTAATTTTTAAAAAGGAAGTCAAATTAGGAGCGCTGTGATTGGATGTGAGGGTACAATATATTTTGTTCTTATCTATGAATAACTGCAGTGTGTATATTTACAATATAAATTTTGAAACCTATTGAAATATTTTCTAGAGAATCAGGGGATGACCATTTGATATTCGGGGGGGGGGGGGGGGGGGAGGGGGTGGGGAGCGACAGGAGGATTTGGTTTTGATCGGTTATTTATTTTTGTAAACTGAGAGGACAGATTATTCATTTTCTGCACTATTGAAGCAAGATTTTTCATTTTCATTAAAGCAAGGGACTGATTATTGATTTTTTGACAACTATGTTTATGATTTTCGAAAACATACAATTTTTAAAATATTTGTTAATTATGAATAATATATGTTGTATAGTCAAGTTATTGTGTACCATTTATTCAAAATTAATCATTATCCCCTGCGGAAATTTTAAGATTCAAGATTTTATTCATAACCCCAGACACATACTTGTGTTAAAGAGGACAATATATACAAACATATTAAGATAATACATAGCGAGACAGGACAAATGAAACACAAATAGTTATACATAGTATATTATAAAAGACAATTGGTATAATTAGATTAAGTATTTTATACTTTTCTTCACGACATGAATTATTTATATTCCCAACCAATATACATGTATTGCATACATTAATACATAGTATTAAAGTTTGGTTTTACGGAACCTCTTTTAAAAGTATTGTCAAACATACTCCGCCGAGCGGAGCGATGCAAACTTCTTTTTTGAAGGGTTTTGGAACCGCTGAAGGCCCAAGAAACTATAGACCTGCTGAGTTATTTATTTTCAATACATTGCAAGTCATGTAATTTATTTTCAAACTACCAAAGAATAAACCATTTATTTTTGTGATTATCAAGGCTGAGTTATTTATTTTCAAAATCCTCCTGGTACCCCCCAGAATATCAAATGGTCGTCCCCTTATTCGAAAAGACTTTCAAAATTTCATAAATTTGGTGCAAAATGACGGTGGGCATGGATAACATACTAGTAAACAAGCTCCGTTGGAAGTTGGTCATGATTCTATTTGACTTTAATTTTTAAAACACTATAATAAAGTACTAACACAACATATAACTGTTTTATCCAGGTTTTTATCTTAAAAAGTGGTAAAGTTAGAAAATGTTAATATTGTCGCCTATGGCAGAATAAATAGTTCCGATTTCCCTATTCGCACAACTGATGTTCACTAAAACGTTTTTGACGGAAATGCATCGAACTCGAAAGTTGTCTATTCTGTGATATAGATACAATGGATAAGCGTTGATTCTTGAAAAAGAAACCATGAGCCCGCAGGGCGAATGGTTTGTTTTTCATGAATCAACGCTTATCCATTGTATCTATAACTTAAACTATTGTGATAATGTCTTTTCAAAATTAAAGCCTATTCTTAATTAGAAGGTATTGTTAGTGAGTTTATATAACCATGTTATCGTGACAAACGATGCATTACAAATATCATATATTACATTTAAATCATTATGGTTAAAACAATACAAAGACATGTTGTACACATAACGTCTGCCCTTAAAGATTTTCATTTATCAGGCATCTGAACATTATATGTTTTGACAAAATAATTTATTTGATCTTATTTCTAATAAAATTGGGGAATGTGTCAAAGCCTAGGACAACAACTTGACAAAAAACATATATATAAAATTAAGCATGTGTCCGTAATTTCTAACAAGAAGTCTCATTACCTACATCACGATTTTCTAGCATTGGAATTTGTGAATAAACAAATGTAATCATACTATATTGATTTATAAAACAAAAATAGATACCTATAATGTTAACATTTCCGTTTTAAACATGTAGAATAGCTAACAATCATCCAACAATAAACGAATAAACTCGCTTTTATTAAACAAAATATCCAAAATCAATTAATAAACAAGGAACAAACCAGGAAAAGTCAAGAACAGGGACAAAAACAAAAACAGGATTCGAACCTAAGCCGACAAGTTCTAACTCATTGAGCATTTCCATGAAACCTCGCGGCTACCAACTCATACTATATGATTGCCTATTATTGTATATATAAAGGTACAATCTTTCTTGTGTCCGTTGTACCGATGTATATCAAATATTCAATTTATATATATGAATTAGACAATTGAATCGTAACCAATTGGTAGCCGAGAGGTTTCGTCGATGTGTTGATGTAAGTGACAATAAAGAGAATTCATGGACGGGTTCGACTCCGAGTGCAGGCATATATAAATTACAAAAATTAAAGGTAAGTTTTTAAAATAATTCCATTACTGAACAGAAATCAGTAAAATTGGCCAATTCAACCTTAATGTAATTAGGCACACAAAGGAAACAAAAGGTGAGTCCATTTCAGCGACGAATTAAGGAAGCGTTGATTCTAGAAAAAGAATCCACGGTAAATGAATGGGCTGACGTCACCACAATGGTTTAAATTGAAATCTTTATCAGAAAAAAATAACGCCTGCTATTGTCTACTAATTGGACAGACATAATTTTATTAATTTATGGGAAGTTCAATCTGAGGAAGTGATGAAACTAAGAGTTGAATTAATGAACTTGTTCTGTTCGTCGTAAGAAATACGCATGACATAATGTAAGTTAAACAATGAAAAAAGTTAATGAAATATCGAAGGAAATTTTGTATGATGTATGCCTCGAGTTAATTTCATAATGAGGAACTTTAAGTAGCAAGGTGCCACTTTATAGTCAGTACTCAGTTTAAAAAAGCTTAAATACATTTCAAATAAAATAGTCCGCTTTCTATAAGACCTAAGTCCCATATTACGCTACCTTATATACTAGTATGATTGTCATGATAGAGTCATTATTTGGCATCGATTTTAAGACTTTTACATGATTTAGTATCTAACAAGTATGAACAATGCAGTTTAAAGCATTTCATTGTAGGTGTTTAACATAACTTTACATCAATTATTTCATTTTTTTACAAGCTTTTTAGCACGTCAAGTGTGTCTTCTAAATATGAGCAGCAGCCTTCTATAAAGATATAAATTTTATTAAGAAAAAAATACACTTTCAAAGCCCAGTTTAACATTTATATTTATAGTTAATATCATCTCTTCGGAAAACGGAGTTTGTGGATGTGGATAAAACTTTTACAAAGCTTGTTCGTCAGTCTTTTTTTCAAAATATTTTAAAATAAAAACTAGAGGCTCTAAAGAGCCTGTGTCGCTCACCTTGGTCTATGTGAATATTAAACAAAGAAAGCAGATGAATTCATGACAAAATTGTGTTTTGGTGATGGTAATGTGTTTGTACATCTTACTTTACTGAACATTCTTGCTGCTTACAATTATCTCTATCTATAATGAACTTGGCCCAGTAGTTTCAGTTGAAAATGTTATGAAAATTGTTAAAAATTGACTATAAGGGGCAATAACTCCTTAGGGGGTCAAATGACCACTAAGCCAAAAACTGCATTTTACCCCCTATGTTCTATTTTTAGCTGTGGCGGCCATCTTGGTTAGATCGTCAGGACACTGGACACATTTTTAAAACTGGATACCCCAAAGTTGATTGTGGCCAAGTTTGGGTTAATTTGGACCAGTAGTTTCAGAGGAGAAGATTTTTGTAAAATATAACTAAGATTTACGAAAAATGGTTAAAAATTGTCTATAAAGGACAATAACTCCTAAAGGGGTCAACTGACCATTTTGGTAATGTTGACTTATTTGTAAATCGTACTTTGCTGAACATTATTGCTGTTTAGAGTTTATTTGTATCTATTATTATATTCAACATATTAACCAAAAACTGCAAAATTTCCTTAAAATTACCAATTCAGGGGCAGCAACCCAACAACGGGTTGTCCGATTCATCTGACAATTTCAAGGCAGATAGATTATGACCTGATAAACAATTTTACATCTTTATATGTCAGATTGCCTTAAATGCTTTGGTTTTTGAGTTATAAGCCAAAAGCTGCATTTTACCCCTATGTTCTATTTTTAGCCCTGGCGGCCATGTTTTTTGATGAAATGGGAATTAAAACACAAACTTTATTCTAGTTACCCTAGGTATCAATCAGATGAAGTTTGGTTTAAATTGGTTCAGTAGTTTCAGAGGAGAAGATTTTTGTAAAAGTTAACGACGCCGGACGACGGACGATGACGGACGCCGGACGACGGACGCCGGACGACGGACGCCGGACGACGGACGCCAGGTGATGAGAAAAGCTCACTTGGCCTTTTAGGCCAGGTGAGCTTAAAAGTGGTATGCTTGTCAACGAAACAACTCTCCACAAGAGACAAAATGGCACAGAAATTAACAACTATAGGTCACAGTACGGCCTTCAACAATGAGCAAAGCCTATACCGCTTAGGCAGCTACAGAAGGCCCCGAAATGATCATTTCAAACGAGAAAACTAACGGCATAATTTATGTACAAACAAATGAACGAAAACAAACATGTAACACATCAACAAACGACAACCACTGAAATACAGGCTCCTGACTTGGGACAGACACATACATACATACATACAGAATGGGACGGATTTAACATGTTAGCGAGATCCCAACCCTCCCTCTAACCTGGGACAGTGGTGTAACAGAACAACATATGAACGAACTATACAAATCAGCTGAGAAAAGCTTAACTCATCAGATGGAATAATTATAAATACATCTAGCAAAAACACAGAGTGGACGTGGGTACTTGCATATACCAACAACAAAATGACAAAATAAGTAAGTACTGATCTGAGAGTACTCGCAGTTACTGTCATAGCCACTTACAACTGATAAAAAAAATCATGCATCTAAGTTTTGCATTTAGGTAAAGATTGAAACAAACTGTGAGTAAAAAAAGAATGGTTTACTATTATTGGATAGTAACAATTGTCCACGAAAAAAGAGTCACCTTGACCTAAAGTAGTTCTGGTTTAGTTATGCATTAAAATACAAAATCTTTTCAACTACAAGTCATAGAAGGCTGAAATCTTTTAAGCTGGGGTCACACATTCACGATTTTTACTACCGTCCTTGACAGGACCATTCCCGATTAAAATTAATTAAAAGTCTGATCAAGATCCTGTGAATCGTAGATGGAAATTCAAACTTAAATTGAAATTTGTAAAAATAAAATTTGATCACGACAACAATCAGATAGTGTTCAGGAAGCGTCGATATTCAACCGTTTCTAAGCGAATTTGTCCCGATAATCACGTTCTGAATCCGCTTCTAATCCGATTTGTATTTTTCGCCAGGTAAAATTCGACCGATTCTGTCACGACTGCGTCCCGACTCTACCGAATGTTATCCGACAGATATCAGACAGTGACCAGACAGTGAACCGATGCTGACGGAAGTTATCCGTTCGAAAACTGTTGTCATATTCGGGATAATTGAAGGTACTGTCGGAACGTAATCCTATCACGGTCCGCTCTATCGCATTGCAAACGGCTTTGTCTGGTCTCTGTCGTATTGTATTCTGTAATTGTCGGGATTTGACGTGGGTATCATTGACGAATTTCGTATTAAATAACGGGACTGTTTCGGAACGGTTTCGGCAAAAAACGGTTCGCCATCCACAAGATCTGGATGCACTCTGGACTCAATCGGCAGAAAAATAGCTATGAAAAATTACTCCAGATCATTCCCGTTCCACAGGACCCCGTATAGAATACACAAGACATTGTTCGGAATTCGATCCGATACAGCAGAATCTGTCACGACATAGCCACGATTGTAATCCGACTAGACAAAATCGGCTGAGATGCCCCGAATGTTACGGGACGCGCCTAACTGTCGGGATGCTTTGCCGAACTATTCGGACCCTTCCCGACCCGTAGGAATCTGTTACGAACTAAAACGGCTGCGTTCAGGACATTCCAGATAATTGAGGATACTAACCCGACTTTTCCACTTTTCGAGTCGTATTGCTGTCTGATCTCAAACGTGAGCAATAATCGGCAATGTGTGAACCCCGCATTAGATCGCACATCTTTGATAACAAAGGTCCTTTAAAAAAAAGTTGGTCGCCTCGACCTATATTTTACGCACGAATGATTCTGATTCAAATTTGTTGTCCATATGATAGCAACAACACGTAAAAGAGGAATGCTATGTGTTACTGAGCACTTCTTTGATTTTATTGAAGGTCCGCACAAAATTTTTGTCATAATAACATAAGGTTAAAAAACTAGAGGCTCTCAAGAGCCTGTATCGCTCACCTGATTCTACTTGGGTTTTTGAAATCATATAAAAAAATATAAATTTTGGCTAAAAGTGACAACACAACCTCATAAGGAAAGGAACATTCAGGCTATGTTAAATTTCATTCAAAAGTCCCCCACTGGCGGCCATCTTGGATGACGGATCGCCTACAAAGTAACAGCACTTGGTCAGCACCTCATAAGGAACATTCATGCCATGTTTGGTTTCATTCCATCCGTTGATTCTCTAAAATAAGTCATTTGTATGCATTTCCCATAGGGTCCTATGTTAAACTAAGTCCCCCGCTGGTCGCCATCTTGGATAATGGATCAGCTCCAAAGTAATAACACTTGGTCAGCACCTCATAAGGAACATTCATGCCATGTCTGGTTTCATTCCATTCAGTGGTTCTCTAAAAGAAGTCATTTGTATGCATTTCCCGTAGGGTCCTATGTTAAACTAAGTCTCCTGCTGGCGGCCATCTTGGATGATGGATCGGCTACAAAGTAACAATACTTGGTCAGAACCTCATAAGGAACATTCATTCCATGTTTGGTTTCATTCCATTCAGTGGTTCTCTAGACGAAGTTCAAAATGTGAAAAGTTAACGACGACGGACGCCAAGTGGTGAGAAAAGCTCACTTGGCCCTTCGGGCCAGGTGAGCTAAAACGAATTTCCATCCACGATTCATAGGATCTTGATCAGACTTTTAATAAATTATAATCGGGAATGGTCCTGTCAAGGACGGCAGTAAAAAACGTGAATGTGTTACCCCAGCTTAAACTAAACTATCTAGTCGGTATACAAGCGTGACCTTGTCGTGACAGATTCTGCTGAATCGGATCAAAATTCTAACAATATTCTTTGTATTCTGGACAGTGTCCTGTGGAACGGGAATGATCTGGAGAAATTTTTCATTGCTGTTTTTCTACCGATTGAGTCCAGATTGCATTCAGCTCTTGTCGATTGCGAACCGTTTTTGCCGAAACCGTTCCGGAACAGTCCCGTTATTAATACACAATTCGTCAATGAGACCCACCTCAGAGTCCCGACAATTACAGAATACAATGCGACTGAGACCAGACAAAGCCGTTTGCAATGCGATAGAGCGGACCATGATAAGATTGCGTTCCGACAGTACCAGATCATCCTGAATATGCCGACACTTTTCAAACGGATAACTTCCGTCACCGTCGGTTCACTGTCTGGTCATCGTCTAATCTCTGTCGGATTACAATCGGTAGAATCGGGACGCAGTCGTAGTAGACTCGGTCGAATTTTATCATGCGAAAGATACAAATCGGATTAGAATCGGATTGAGAACGGGATTGAATTTCAATCCACGAGATTTTAATCGGGAATAAAAAAAAAATCTAATTGTATTACAAAACCGATGTTTTTTCTTCTTCTAATTTTCCAGTAAATTAATTAGTTTGTTGTACTAGTATACAAAACAAAACTGTTCCAATATAGCAGGAATTCAAGTGATTACGATTTCCAACAGGTTATAAGTTATCATCTTGGTTTTTTCCCCCAACGAGTCCTCAATCTCCTGTTGGACGCCAGATTTTAATTTACCTCATGCATTAATGCATTATTTTATTTGACTACCCGGGTTTGCTTTATGAAATTTAAAAATGAAACGGGGTAGTACACATTGACCAAACCGGGTCCTTCAATTTTGACCCAATTCTTTCGTTCCATGCACAGAGATGCAAGTATAATTGTGATCATATTAACAAGTCTTGCAATCTCCGTGTTTATATCTTTCTTTCCCTACCTCTCTCTCCATACATTGTCCACAATTTAAAGATAAAGCAAGCAATGTCATGGCAAGTGTCACTAAATTCACCATTTTAATGTGCCCTTTTACTAATGTGTCCATTAATCTAGAACAGTGGTAGAAAATTGTACATCACACAACCGAACAAAGTTATATGTGTATTTAGATTGGTCAATGTTACTAAAACTACACATATATAAACAGAAATTCTACATTTTCTCTGTCTGTTGCTTTTCCGTCACCGCACCGGATATTATTATATATATCATTGATTTAAACATTTTTTGCCGGAGTAGTTTAAACACAATGAGATTGAGCAAGAATATCTTTATCCATATTTCAGCCAATAAAATAACCAAAAAAACATATGATACTTACGTATGATGACGTAAAATATTTGACCCCTCTCATGCGTCCAAGAATTAAACGAAGTTAAATTTCCGATAAGTTTTTAACATCTTTATTTGTCTGCTTGAAAACATGTGTGGTTTATACGTTATATCAATATTCAAGCTAAACAAATACAAAGTTTCAATATAAAATACTAATAGCTAAATTAAAACACAAAGTGCATACCATTCGACAGTCCTTTTTTGTTGGGGTCTGTTGCTTTAGACAGCTCATCTTTCCAAATTGTTTTTACCTCAAATACAACATTGCGCATGCCAATTGTGAGATCTGTGAAAAGACAATGGGAAGTTTAGCAATTTAGATCTGCGTGCACCGAACACAAAAATAAACTCACATGCATTGTATATTTTCTACTTGTATCATGCGTATACACGGAATAAGCTTTAGATGTAAGACGGAGAATTCTATCATTAGTAATTTTTATTCATCTTTAATTTCCTTATTTTTCTCATTCTCATGCTATACTTCTATTTTGTTTTAGATTAGCATTGTGTTGCAAAATCTTTAGTTTTAAGCGTAGTTGTTTCTAGTACTACTGTTCATAGTTTTATCATCTATTCGTTTTTGTTTGCAAATGTTTTCGATTATTTTCCACAAAAAAAAAGATTCCTTTCCCTTTTCTTAAAATAATATAAGTTATATGGTTAGCTACTGACCCCCCACTTATCCATAGAAGGTTAGTAAATTTCATAGGGGGTGAGGCCGGAGGCCAAATTCCCTATGGATTTCATTCACCCTCTATCATGGGTCCGTAGGGGTCAGTAGTTAACCGTATAACGAATTTATCGCACACTGGACTTTTTCTGCTGCGTTATGTTGAAATATAAACAATGAAATACAACAATTTTAATAGATGATGTCACCATTAACGCGTCATGAACCCCCTATGAAATAAATGAAAATAAACTCTTGAATAAACAAGATGTCACATTTTTGATTTTCACACCAAATATATTGCCTGTCTCGCTTTTCTTTTTTCCTAGCCCTTGGCAGTTCAAGGAGCAAATATTTAAATTATTACTCATCTAAATAATGAACTATACATGTATTAGCAAAGATTACTACAGAGATATACATCATAACAAACTGTTTTAAGTTGTAGTATTCAATACAACTATGACTAAACGTATAATAGTAGTAATGCTTGAGTATATACATGATATATAATATATATGTATCATTATAATATGTGTTTTTTACAATAAAACAGTGTTGTACTTGTGCCTGTATGTATATAGGAGCTTGATTTTCAGAAATTACTTTTCTATTTTCAGATATTTGAATTGTTCATTCAGGAGTGTTCGAGTGCTCAAAAACATTACAACTGTGATCAAATGAATTCAAACATATGCTCAACAGTTTTTGATGACGTCTTAAATTTTCCATACATTTGAACCTGGAAATGATATCTTTTAGTGTAGAGTTCTTTGGAGATTTTTAAATATTCACTTAACGCTGCTGTACATGTGTGTATCATGTGTTTTAATAAGATATGGAACTGTACTTCAAGTGAATATACTGCGTCAAAAGGATTAGCATATAGCTGGTTGTGGAATATGTGTGTCTTGATAGTATTGTGCAAAAATATATGAATGTAATTCGTTTCGTACTTCCTGTGTGTGATGCGGTATATGGTGATATACTAAATGTAGTTGCGTACCATATTTGCAATTTCGTAGGAATATTAAGTGGTTGGTATATTTTCCGATTATCCTTGTTTGAATTGCAGAAAATAGAAGGTTTGTTTGTACAATCAGTGCTTACGTGTAATACAAGCATTTTGGTGATGAACCGATTTAAACAAATGCAGCCTAATGACGTGAATAGTAGAACTAGTGATCGTTTCACTTTGTTAACTAGTGAATAAAAGTTTTTTTCTTTTTGTTGGTTTAATGCTTGTTTTAAAATTATCTGTTTCTTTCAGACATATGTTTTCGTTGGTATTTTGTGAATAAACATACATATACGATAAATTACATATTACACTGTTTTCTATTTCTACATCATCAATTGAGAACATATGATCTAGTATTGTGTCATATTTCTCTTTTTGATTGGTTAATATACATGTACTACTATTATCAACACAAATACAAAAAAATGAATATACAATATGTATAGAGAATAAGTAATTTTCATTTTCGATATCATTATTCAAACACATATAATCTAATATTATATCGTATTCTTTTTTTTCTAATAAATAAATTTTTAACATAATAAATAAGTCATGAAAAAACATAAAATGAGAACATTGTTTATGTTTACCATAACATCAGTTGGACACAAACAATCTATTATTACAAAGAGTTCTTTTTTTTGTTTGTTTTTTACACTATAAATAAAAACACAGAAAAAAGTAAATATATACAAATGTTCATGGAAATAGGTATATAATTTTACTATTTAATGCTTATAAAATTTATATACATTTAGTTGAGCTGGATGATAGTTTTTAAATATTTGATGTTCGTTCGTGAATTTGGTCAGTTGGTGTTGTTGCTGCTCGTTTGTCTTTGCGTCCATCAGGCGTTCCAACATTGTTGTTTCCTTGGAAGTGAAAGAACAATGTTGATTGATTAGGATTGTCCTCGTTGTCTTTATTAAGTTGTTGTGGACCGGTTTTTTGCCAGACTTTTTTTTTTATAAAAGACGGAGACTGGTTGGTGGTTCCCATCTTTTCAGTATTTGTTTTATGTTCAGATGTAGTTTCATCTTCACTTGTCGAATCTTCAGATTCATGCATGCTATTGTTATTGACGTTGACTGGATGTTCTTGCGCGTGGGCAATAACGATCTCGAAATTTGGACATTCAGCTTTCTTATGTCCTGGTTTGTTGCATGTTGTACATACCCACTCATTTGGGCATTCTCTGAGCACAAAGTCATGTCCAGTTTGCAGGCATTTGTTCGAGTGAGCTGAGATGAATCAGTTTTCTGCTCTTTGTGTAACAAAACGGCCATATATTTACCAATTTTAATAGATGATGTCACCATTAACGCGTCATGAACCCCCTATGAAATTTACTACCCCCTACGGCCTCACAGGGGGGGGGGTCACCACGTGACGGCGTTAAACCAATCACAACGTGATATTTTACCCGCGGTGTGATAATGTATGAGAAACTGACTATGAAAAGCAATACGTTGTACATTATTGCTCGTCTTCGTCCTTTTAATTTTTTGTATATACAGAGTACTAGAAAATTATCGCACGATACTAGCTTAGAGTTACACAACGTTCCTAATAATGAGGCGATTTCGAAGATTCAAAGAACGTTTCAAGCTTATAACTGATGAGGCCACTTAGTTCAGTCAAACTAAGATTTAACCTCAAACTAATTGCAACAGAAAATGTTTTAGTTCTAATCTATAGCATAATGCCCTTAATATACACAGAAAAAAAGTCCAATAAAATCTAACTTGAGGAAAACTCAAAATCAGCATTTCCAATTTTCTATGGAAATTAACATTGGAAGGGGAAATAACTCCGCTAAAATGAGTCTTTTTTTGGTCAGTTTTAGGTTGATTTTCTTGAAATTTATGTTAAGTATGATACATTGATGGGGTTATAAGTTGGTTTTTGAATTAATCATATAATCTTCTGCTCATGAAATGTACAAAACCAGAGTGTTATGGGTAGTTTTATTTTTTTTGTGCATTTTTCATTGAAGAAATTGCAAATTTGAAGCTTTGTGACCATTTGAAAAAAATAATGTGAAAATTTGGTATTATTTATATCTGTATATTGTATTTTTTCAGCATCTTACTTGTCTAAAGAAACTTTAAACCACAAAAAGAAGAATACATGCTTAATTATCTTTATTAAATTTGAGATTCTTAACCTTGACATGTCGAAAATTCAATAAATGGTCTACTAATGAATTACAAAATCTGGATTACAGCTTGATAAAAGATATAAAAACACCTTTAGAGTTGTTTGTAATACTCGAAAGACCGCTAAAAATATCAAGAATCAATACATTCTGATGAATAGAAGCCGCAAAGTTATTATTTTGTGTCAATTTTCATTGATTTTTCTGCCATTTTTGCAAGAGTTATCTCCCTTTTCAATGCAAATCTCCATAGGAATTTTAAATGGTGATTTTTTTAGTCTTCCTCAGTAAAATTTTATGGGACTTTTTTCTGTGTATATTTGGGGTATAATGCTAAAGATTAAAACTTAAAAATCTTCTGTTGCAATTACTTTTAAGTTAGGGTCAAATTTATGCTAGATTGACTGAACTAAATTTAGTGTTCAGAATTCGGAAATGTGCGTGTCGTGACGTATGTGCTGCCGATAAACCACGGTTTGCTATGGATGCGAACGGTCTAAAACGGAATAGTACGAACCGTCACATTTCTATAATTTACTTGTTATTTACATTTATATATGGCAGTTAATCGTTATTTATATGCCCCACCTACAATAGTAGAGGGGCATTATGTTTTCTGGTCGTTCGCCCGTTCGTCCGTCCGTTCGTTCGTCTGTGCGTCCGTTCGTCCCGCTGCAGGTTAAAGTTTATGGTCAAGGTAGTTTTTGATGAAGCTGAAGTCCAATCAACTTGAAACTGAGTACACTTGTTGCTTATGATATGATCTTTCTAATTCTAAAGACTTTAACTTAATTTCACCGTCCACTGCACATAGAAAATGAAAGTGGGAGTTTCGGGTTAAAGTTTTTGGTCAAGGTAGTTTTTGATGAAGTTGAAGTCCAAACAATTTGAAACTTAGTACATATGTTCCCCATGGTATTATCTTTCTAATTTTAATGCCAAATTAGACTTTTTACCCAATTTCACGGTCCATTGCACATGGAAAATGATAGTGCAAGTGGGGCATCCGTGTACTTAGGACACATTCTTGTTCGTTGTTGTTAAATAAATCATTTATCTGTCTGTCTGTAGTGTGTGGTGTTATTCGTAATCCTCGGGTCAACGACATGTAGCTATTCTTGAAACATAATTAGGGCTATTTTTTTTAAAAGTTCTTAAATGTAGATTAGGTTTTATGAGGGGATCAAAGTGGCCATGGATAGGGAAGTCAGTTCCTAGTCCACCATCTACTATGATTCCTGTCACCTCTACGTCTGTCATCAAGTAGCAAGACCCAGCCCTGTCGTTTTGTACCATATCAATATCCAATTTCAGCATATTTTAAAATTGCAAGCAGCGGTTGTTGATTATTCATGTTGGATAATCATTATATATATTTCAAAGTTGAGACACAGAATAAGTAGGGGCCTATAGGTATGGAGTATTTATACAGAAGCTTGTCTTATGTCAGCTTGTCGTCATTGCAGACGTAATACTAGTATTCCGTATTGTGTCGTGCTGTAACGGAGTTAACCGTAATAGACTTTCAGAACCCTAGCTGATACCTACATGTAGCTATCCGTATTGTAACGTTATGAAATTGTGCCGTTCAGTGACACATTCGAAACAAATCGTATTGTATCCTTACCAATACGTGGTGTAACCGTATAAGTACGCAGTTCTCCGAAACTAGCCGCAGAAATCATTCGGCCTACGAATAAGGACGGATTAATACGGTTTTGATAGGGACCAACACGGATTAGTACGGTCGTATACGGTTTAATACGGAGCTACTACGGCATGTTCAAAAATTGTTATGGAATGTCAAGGATATACCAGAACTACTACGTATGACTACGGCATCAATACGGATATTTACGGACTAATACAGATTGCCCCGAATAATGCCGGATCGTATCCGTTACGTAGCTAATTCGGCGTCAAATCTGTGAATATGAGACCTAGGCATAAACTTGTGGTAAAAATAGAGGTATATCCCAACTTATCATTCCTCGATTGGTTGAACTGCTGTGGCCTCGATGTAAATGGGTTATTTGTGTTAATTGTGTATTTACAGTAATTATGTAGGTTTCACAAATGATATCGGATATGTTTCTTACGTCGTAACTACACTCCCCTTCCCTTTCATGAATTTGACCTACCGAATTAGACTATTTACCGGATTTGTAATCACATAAGTAACACGACGGGTGCCACATGTGGAACAGGATCTGCTTACCCTTCCGGAGCACCTGAGATCACCCCTAGTTTTTGGTGGGGTTCGTGTTGTTTATTCTTTAGTTTTCTATGTTGTGTCATGTGTACTATTGTTTTTCTGTTTGTCTTTTTCATTTTTAGCCATGACGTTGTCAGTTTGTTTTAGATTTATGAGTTTGACTGTCCCTTTGGTATCTTTCGTCCCTCTTTTCTTTTACAAGAGCGCAATTATTTGTATACATTCTACTGGCTTTTTCACCCAAAGATGGTACTCAGAATAGAATCCTATACGGCTTCTGATTGGTTGATACAGGATTGGAATTGCATTTAATCGAAAGCTTATCCAATTAGGTATACAAAATTGCCGAAAATCATATTCACATTTTACAAAGTATAGAAAATATGTTCAATTTCTGCACGTCGGAGCCATTAAAAATATGCTTTTTTCATTAAGCGAAAAAAGTAGACGATATTTTTCAACTGAATTTTAAGTCAATTTGAGCCGCATGATCCTATATTTTTTGTTTGTTGTAATGCAACACTGGCATTTCAAATAACAGGAACTGCCACCAGTTTTTCCCTAGTTTGTGTAGTCTTTGAGAAAAAAATACGGAACTCAAGTGGTACCCTATGGAAAATGCATTACGAATAATTGCGCTCTTGTAACCTGTAGTTTGTGTCGTCAGTGCAGAGAGTGATGATTGATCACATGATATTATTATTGGTAAACAAATGGGCTCCCGAAACATGTATACCTTGTGTCGGAATTATCCCTACAAAGTGCAATCAATCTTGCATTTAGCTACTTGATGATATTTCTGTGTGTTTTAGTAGGAGTTTCAGATCAGAAGTATAGATTTATAGGCTCTGATGTAACACATGTCGGAATTATCCATACAAGGTGCAATCAATCTTAAATTTCACTATTTGATGATATTTCTGTGTGTGTTAGTAGGTGTTTAAGATTAGAAGTCATTGATACATAGTACCATTATAGTGTTAGTGTTCCAGGGTTGCGTTCTATATCCAGAGAAGAAGTTAGGGGGGTGGGGTGGTGGTTCAGGGTTTGATTATATAGGGATTCACGGAAGCCTGAACGGAGCGAACCCACTAATGAAAGTTTCTGGATCCGCCACTGATATCGTACTTGCTTTATAGGGCTACGTAAATATTTTACTACTCAGTGGCAGATCCAGAACTTTTCATAAAGGGAGGGGGGCGACTATTGCTCGGGCAAAAATAATCACGAATATAATGCCTACCCATGTTAAAACTACGTTGGGACAAAAAGGCTATACTTTTTAAACGATCTAAAAATCTATGCCTATCGAAAATATGTTAAACACCATACTGCTTAAAAGAAAAAGAAACTGAAACTTTTACCGCCAAGTTATGATCTAACTATGCTTATTTAATATATATATGCTTACCATGCATAAGATTGGACATTTTATAGACCGTTTTCAAAAATAACATTTTCCGGTTTATGGTTTCAGTTTTATTGAACTTGCTTTAACATGCGAGTAACAATAACAATAGCAACACTCTTGTGAAGTTTTACGATGATCAGAAAAAAAGGAAAGAAACGGAACTCCGATCTTTTACACTCAAAATGAAACGTTGGACATTAGGTTTTTGCGTAAAAATGGGATAGTTAATAGTGTTATAATTCTTGATATTTTAAATTTAGGTTCCTTTTCTTCTTTATTTTCAAGTCGTATGTAATAAATTTAACCAGACATCACTATATTTTCATCGAACTGACCAGTCTACGTATTTATTTTCATGCTAATGTATAGCAAAATTGAATTCGTACCAACATCGTGTGCAACGTCATATATTGTAAGTCTAACTCGGTAGGTCACTCTCGAAAAAGGGGTAAGAGACTGTAGTCAATATAGTGGTTATGGCGTCCATAAAATTTACGAAGGGATGATTTCAATTTCACCTCTTGCAACTCTTGGTTCGATGATTCTTATATGATTTAGATATTAGGAAATATATGATTGGTCGACATTGTCTCTAATGTTTCAAAGAAATCGACACATTTTAAACGCGGACCACGAAGAGGACTTAAAAATGAACTAGTACGCAAAACGAAAATATCAACACTGCCACTCTCTCAACATGGAAGAGGGATAACCGGAGGCTCAGTAAAAGTAAAGTAAACAAATATTTTTGTATCTGTTATCTGTACAATAGTTGGTCAATTACAGGATAATTCCATTTACAAGGCGTTTAATCCTATGATAGCTTTCTTGTGATCAGCATCTCTCTATCAAGGAAATCATGATAGGAAATGTACAATTATTTAAAGTGCTAAATATGCCGTAAATCTAAATTGATTCATCTACACAATGGTATATGACACGACTATCATTGTTGTCGGGATCATTAGTAGCAGGCCTCAGAAGTCGGTCAACGGGATGTTTTTTTGCATTCGTCTCAATTTTTGGCAACACCCAGTCCGCATGTAATTTTATAAATGCCTGGTACTACGAAACATGACATTATGCTCAGATGGTACAGAATGAATCAGTTTGAGCTGTCTGCTTGACCTTTACAGCACCTTCAGATGGTTTAATGAATACTTGTTTACTCCTCAAAATGCAGTAACATAGATTTAAGATGTGAAGATAAGGGTAGTGTTAAACAAAATAAAAAAAAAAAGACAACGAGGACAAATGTTCAATATAGTCATAAATATAAAAGCTTTTATAACTATGATATAGTAAAGGGCCTGGATTAGGTTTACATAATGGAGAATTAGGGGCAAAATGTGTAAACTAGAGGCTTAAAAGAGCCTGTGTCGCTCACCTTGGGTCTTTGTGCATATTAAAGAAAGGACACAGATGGATTAATGACAAAATTGTGTTTGGTGATGGTGATGTGTTTGGTGATGGTGATGTGTTTGTAGATCTTATTTTACTGAACATGTTTGCTGCTTATAATTATCTCTATCTATAATGAACTTGACCAAGTAGCTACAGTAGAAAATATTTTGTAAAAATTTACAAAATTTACAAAATTTATGAAATTTGTTTAATATTTACTATAAAGGACAATGAATCCTTAAGGGGCCAATTGACCATTTTGATCATGCAGACTTATTTGTATGTCTTACTTTGCTGTACATTATTGCTGTTTACAGTTTATCTCTATCTATAATAATATTCAAGATAAAAAAGCTGCCAAATTTGCTTAAAATTACCAATTCAGGGACAGTAACCAAACAACGGGTTGTTCGAATCATCTGAAAATTTCAGGGCAGATAGATCTTGACCTGATAAACAAATTTACCCTTTGTCAGATTTGCTCTTCATGCATTGGTTTTTGAGTTATGAGCCAAAAAAACTGCATTTTACCCTTATGTTCTTTTTTAAGCCATGACAGCCATCTTGGTTGATTGGCCGGGTCACCGGACACATTTTTAAACTAGATACCCCAATGATGAATGTGGATAAGTTTGGTTTAATTTGGCCAGTAGTTTCAGATAAGAAGATTTTTGTAAAAGTTAACAGACGACGAAGGACGACGACGACGACGACGGACGCAAAGTGATGAGAAAAGCTCACTTGGTCCTTTGGATCAGGTGAGCTAAATAAGGGTTAAAACAAAAGGAGTAACCAAAAATAAACAAACAAAATAATTAACAAAAAAAAGAATAATTAACATTATAGTGTGCTAAAAAATTAAATTTAGATAAAAGTTAAGTAAAAATTTATAAAGGATTAAAAAATGGGGGACCCCCACCTAGATCCCCATAGTAGATGTCATCCAAATGTCAATGTAGGTTTTAGTTAACTATTCAGCTAAAACTAAGATGTTGAAGTATGACTTTATAGAATAAATAATTTTATTTAATTTATTCGTTGCCTCTCCATTCCAGTTATACATGTTATGTATAATTCCTGACATATTTTCTAGTGATTTTGTATAATTTCTACAATATTTTTAGTAATTAAACTTTTTCACTTAAGTAACCAATGATTCTGCAAAATACCTGAAAATGTTTCTAGAGTGTTTATCAATATAACACTAATCAGAAATGTTGAATAATTTGTAAAAAAGTAAAGCATAGTGAATCATATGTGCATTGTATACAATAATTTTGGAATGATAATTGTTTACTATAAATTACAAAAGTGATACCAAAGATAACAATGAGCTTTTTCTGGAATACACTAAACAAGAACTATCTTTAAAAAAGATATCCGACGTTTTTAAATTTGAGTATATGTTAAAAACTATCATTTCGATAGCCTTCAGAAGCACAATGACTTAATGATGCAGGACCTCTTTAATTAAATCTCCATCTTCTGTTTACACTCACCAAAACCCCGCGAAAATCTTACCTGCGTAGATGCGTTCTAAAAGTCACCAGGCAGAAGCTAGCGAACAATAGCTAGCGAACAATAAGCCAGCGAACAATAAGGCGATATATCGAGAAAACAAAAAACAGAATAAGACAACAACGGCCGTTAAATAAAAAAATATTCAAAAAGGCAGAAAATCAGTTAAAATATAGCAATTTTAACTCAATTTTGAAATGTTTTTTATCCAATCTATTGATTTAACAATTAAAACTTTTTAGGCTAATATTCAGTACCACAATAACTATGCATCTATCAACGGATTATTTGTAGGTGTAGGTGTAAAAGTAGTCCTACTCTGTAAAATATAGCACCTTTTATGTCATTGTTTAATCTAGAGCTCAAAATTTGAAAAAAATGTCAAAAAATTAGGGGGGGTCGGCCTATTCCAGGGCTTCTATAGAAAAATAATGAGGGTGTCACGGGGAATGACTATATAGGTCTTGTAGAGGAGAAACAGGCGCTTCTTTTGCGCTAGGTATCGAAGGGCGCTATGTTAAAAAATCTGAAAATAGAGCTCAAAATTCGAAAAAAATGTCAAAAAATTAGGGGGGTCGGCCTTTTCTAGGACTTCTAGAGAAAAATAATGAGGGGTGTCACGGGGTATGACTATATAGGTCTTGTAGAGGAATAACAGGCGCTCCTTTTGCGCTAGGTATCAAAGGGCGCTATGTTCAAAAATCTGAAACTAGAGCTCAAAATTTGAAAAAAATGTCAAAAATTTAGGGGGGTCGGCCTATTCCGGGGCTTCTATAGAAAAATAATGAGGGGTGTCACGGGGAATGACTATATAGGTCTTGTAGAGGAGAAACAGGCGCTTCTTTTGCACTAGGTATCGAAGGGTGCTATGTTCAAAAATATAAAACTAGAGCTCAAAATTCGAAAAAAATGTCAAAAAATGGGGGTAGGATCGGCCTATTCCAGGAGTTCTAGAGAAAAATAACGAGGAGTGTCACGGGGTATGACTATATAGGTCTTGTAGAGGAGAAACAGACGCTCCTTTTGCGCTAGGTATCAAAGGGTTCTATGTTCAAAAATCTGAAACTAGAGCTCAAAATTCGAAAAAAATTTCCAAAAAATGGGGGTAGGGTCGGCCTATTCCAGGAGTTCTAGAGAAAAATAATGAGGGGTGTCACGGGGTATGACTATATAGGTCTTGTAGAGGAGAAACAGGCGCTCCTTTTGCGCTAGGTATCAAAGGGCGCTATGTTCAAAAATCTGAAACTAGAGCTCAAAATTTGAAAAAAATGTCAAACAATTCGGGGGGTCGGTCTATTCCAGGGCTTCTATAGAAAAATAATGAGGAGTGTCACGGGGAATGACTATATAGGTCTTGTAGAGGAGAAACAGGCGCTTCTTTTGCGCTAGGTATCGAAGGGCGCTATGTTCAAAAATCTGAAACTAGAGCTCAAAATTCGAAAAAAATATAAAAAAATTAGGGGGGTCGGCCTATTCTAGGACTTCTAGAGAAAAATAATGAGGGGTGTCACGGGGTATGACTATATAGGTCTTGTAGAGGAGAAACAGGCGCTCCTTTTGCGCTAGGTATCAAAGGGCGCTTTGTTCAAAAAGATGAAACTAGAGCTCAACATTTGAAAAAAATGTCAAAAAATTAGGGGGGTCGGCCTATTCCAGGAGTTCTAGAAAAAAATAATGAGGGGTGTCACGGGGAATGACTATATAGGTCTTGTAGAGGAGAAACAGGCGCTTCTTTTGCGCTAGGTATCGAAGGGTGCTATGTTCAAAAATCTGAAACTAGAGCTCAAAATTCGAAAAAATGTCAAAAAATTAGGGGGGTCGGCCTTTTCTAGGACTTCTAGAGAAAAATAATGAGGGGTGTCACGGGGTATGACTATATAGGTCTTGTAGAGGAGAAACAGGCGCTCCTTTTGCGCTAGGTATCAAGGGGCGCTATGTTCAAAAATCTGAAACTAGAGTTCAAAATTTGAAAAAAATGTCAAAAATTTAGGGGGGTCGGCCTATTCCGGGGCTTCTATAGAAAAATAATGAGGGGTGTCACGGGGAATGACTATATATGTCTTGTAGAGGAGAAACAGGCGCTTCTTTTGCACTAGGTATCGAAGGGCGCTATGTTCAAAAATATGAAACTAGAGCTCAAAATTCGAAAAAAATGTCAAAAAAATGGGGGTAGGATCGGCCTATTCCAGGAGTTCTAGAGAAAAATAACGAGGAGTGTCACGGGGTATGACTATATAGGTCTTGTAGAGGAGAAACAGGCGCTCCTTTTGCGCTAGGTATCAAAGGGTTCTATGTTCAAAAATCTGAAACTAGAGCTCAAAATTCGAAAAAAATGTCCCAAAAATGGGGGTAGGGTCGGCCTATTCCAGGAGTTCTAGAGAAAAATAATGAGGGGTGTCACGGGGTATGACTATATAGGTCTTGTAGAGGAGAAACAGGCGCTCCTTTTGCGCTAGGTATCAAAGGGCGCTATGTTCAAAAATCTGAAACTAGAGCTCAAAATTCGAAAAAAATATCAAAAAATTAGGGGGGTCGGCCTATTCTAGGACTTCTAGAGAAAAATAATGAGGTGTGTCACGGGGTATGACTATATAGGTCTTGTAGAGGAGAAACAGGCGCTCCTTTTGCGCTAGGTATCAAAGGGCGCTTTGTTCAAAAATATGAAACTAGAGCTCAAAATTTGAAAAAAGTGTCAAAAAATTAGGGGGTCGGCCTATTCCAGGGCTTCTATAGAAAAATAATGAGGGGTGTCACGGGGAATGACTATATAGGTCTTGTAGAGGAGAAACAGGCGCTTCTTTTGCGCTAGGTATCGAAGGGCGCTATGTTCAAAAATCTGAAACTAGAGCTCAAAATTCGAAAAAAATGTCAAAAAATTAGGGGGGTCGGCCTTTTCTAGGACTTCTAGAGAAAAATAATGAGGGGTGTCACGGGGTATGACTATATAGGTCTTGTAGAGGAGAAACAGGCGCTCCTTTTGCGCTAGGTATCAAAGGGCGCTATGTTCAAAAATCTGAAACTAGAGCTCAAAATTTGAAAAAAATGTCAAAAATTTAGGGGGGTCGGCCTATTCCGGGGCTTCTATAGAAAAATAATGAGGGGTGTCACGGGGAATGACTATATATGTCTTGTAGAGGAGAAACAGGCGCTTCTTTTGCAATAGGTATCGAAGGGCGCTATGTTCAAAAATATGAAACTAGAGCTCAAAATTCGAAAAAAATGTCAAAAAAATGGGGGTAGGATCGGCCTATTCCAGGAGTTCTAGAGAAAAATAACGAGGAGTGTCACGGGGTATGACTATATAGGTCTTGTAGAGGAGAAACAGGCGCTCCTTTTGCGCTAGGTATCAAAGGGTTCTATGTTCAAAAATCTGAAACTAGAGCTCAAAATTCGAAAAAAATGTCCAAAAAATGGGGGTAGGGTCGGCCTATTCCAGGAGTTCTAGAGAAAAATAATGAGGGGTGTCACGGGGTATGACTATATAGGTCTTGTAGAGGAGAAACAGGCGCTCCTTTTGCGCTAGGTATCAAAGGGCGCTATGTTCAAAAATCTGAAACTAGAGCTCAAAATTCGAAAAAAATATCAAAAAATTAGGGGGGTCGGCCTATTCTAGGACTTCTAGAGAAAAATAATGAGGTGTGTCACGGGGTATGACTATATAGGTCTTGTAGAGGAGAAACAGGCGCTCCTTTTGCGCTAGGTATCAAAGGGCGCTTTGTTCAAAAATATGAAACTAGAGCTCAAAATTTGAAAAAAGTGTCAAAAAATTAGGGGGTCGGCCTATTCCAGGGCTTCTATAGAAAAATAATGAGGGGTGTCACGGGGAATGACTATATAGGTCTTGTAGAGGAGAAACAGGCGCTTCTTTTGCGCTAGGTATCGAAGGGCGCTATGTTCAAAAATCTGAAACTAGAGCTCAAAATTCGAAAAAAATGTCAAAAAATTAGGGGGGTCGGCCTTTTCTAGGACTTCTAGAGAAAAATAATGAGGGGTGTCACGGGGTATGACTATATAGGTCTTGTAGAGGAGAAACAGGCGCTCCTTTTGCGCTAGGTATCAAAGGGCGCTATGTTCAAAAATCTGAAACTAGAGCTCAAAATTTGAAAAAAATGTCAAAAATTTAGGGGGGTCGGCCTATTCCGGGGCTTCTATAGAAAAATAATGAGGGGTGTCACGGGGAATGACTATATATGTCTTGTAGAGGAGAAACAGGCGCTTCTTTTGCAATAGGTATCGAAGGGCGCTATGTTCAAAAATATGAAACTAGAGCTCAAAATTCGAAAAAAATGTCAAAAAAATGGGGGTAGGATCGGCCTATTCCAGGAGTTCTAGAGAAAAATAACGAGGAGTGTCACGGGGTATGACTATATAGGTCTGGTAGAGGAGAAACAGGCGCTCCTTTTGCGCTAGGTATCAAAGGGTTCTATGTTCAAAAATCTGAAACTAGAGCTCAAAATTCGAAAAAAATGTCCAAAAAATGGGGGTAGGGTCGGCCTATTCCAGGAGTTCTAGAGAAAATAATGAGGGGTGTCACGGGGTATGACTATATAGGTCTTGTAGAGGAGAAACAGGCGCTCCTTTTGCGCTAGGTATCAAAGGGCGCTATGTTCAAAAATCTGAAACTAGAGCTCAAAATTTGAAAAAAATGTCAAAAATTTAGGGGGGTCGGCCTATTCCGGGGCTTCTATAGAAAAATAATGAGGGGTGTCACGGGGAATGACTATATAGGTCTTGTAGAGGAGAAACAGGCGCTCCTTTTGCGCTAGGTATCAAAGGGCGCTATGTTCAAAAATCTGAAACTAGAGCTCAAAATTTGAAAAAAATGTCAAACAATTAGGAGGGTCGGCCTATTCCAGGGCTTCTATAGAAAAATAATGAGGGGTGTCACGGGGAATGACTATATAGGTCTTGTAGAGGAGAAACAGGCACTTCTTTTGCGCTAGGTATCGAAGGGCGCTATGTTCAAAAATCTGAAACTAGAGCTCAAAATTCGAAAAAAATATCAAAAAATTAGGGGGGTCGGCCTATTCTAGGACTTCTAGAGAAAAATAATGAGGGGTGTCACGGGGTATGACTTTATAGGTCTTGTGGAAGAGAAACAGGCGCTCCTTTTGCGCTAGGTATCAAAGGGCGCTATGTTCAAAAATCTGAAACTAGAGCTCAAAATTTGAAAAAAATGTCAAAAAATTAGGGGGGTCGGCCTATTCCAGGGCTTCTATAGAAAAATAATGAGGGGTGTCACGGGGAATGACTATATAGGTCTTGTAGAGGAGAAACAGGCACTTCTTTTGCGCTAGGTATTGAAGGGCGCTATGTTCAAAAATCTGAAACTAGAGCTCAAAATTCGAAAAAAATGTCAAAAAATTAGGGGGGTCGGCCTTTTCTAGGACTTCTAGAGAAAAATAATGAGGGGTGTCACGGGGTATGACTATATAGGTCTTGTAGAGGAGTAACAGGCGCTCCTTTTGCGCTAGGTATCAAAGGGCGCTATGTTCAAAAATCTGAAACTAGAGCTCAAAATTTGAAAAAAATGTCAAAAATTTAGGGGGGTCGGCCTAATCCGGGGCTTCTATAGAAAAATAATGAGGGGTGTCACGGGGAATGACTATATATGTCTTGTAGAGGAGAAACAGGCGCTTCTTTTGCACTAGGTATCGAAGGGCGCTATGTTCAAAAATATGAAACTAGAGCTCAAAATTCGAAAAAAATGTCAAAAAAATGGGGGTAGGATCGGCCTATTCCAGGAGTTCTAGAGAAAAATTACGAGGAGTGTCACGGGGTATGACTATATAGGTCTTGTAGAGGAGAAACAGACGCTCCTTTTGCGCTACGTATCAAAGGGTTCTATGTTCAAAAATCTGAAACTAGAGCTCAAAATTCGAAAAAAATGTCCAAAAAATGGGGGTAGGGTCGGCCTATTCCAGGAGTTCTAGAGAAAAATAATGAGGGGTGTCACGGGGTATGACTATATAGGTCGTGTAGAGGAGAAACAGGCGCTCCTTTTGCGCTAGGCATCAAAGGGCGCTATGTTCAAAAATCTGAAACTAGAGCTCAAAATTTGAAAAAAATGTCAAAAAATTAGGGGGGTCGGCCTATTCCAGGGCTTCTATAGAAAAATAATGAGGGGTGTCACGGGGAATGACTATATAGGTCTTGTAGAGGAGAAACAGGCGCTTCTTTTGCGCTAGGTATCGAAGGGCGCTATGTTCAAAAATATGAAACTAGAGCTCAAAATTCGAAAAAAATGTCAAAAAATTAGGGGGGTCGGCCTATTCTAGGACTTCTAGAGAAAAATAATGAGGGGTGTCACGGGGTATGACTATATAGGTCTTGTAGAGGAGAAACAGGCGCTCTTTTTGCGCTAGGTATCAAAGGGCGCTATGTTCAAAAATCTGAAACTAGAGCTCAAAATTTGAAAAAAATGTCAAAAAATTAGGGGGGTCGGCCTATTCCAGGGCTTCTAGAGAAAAATAATGAGGAGTGTTACGGGGTATGACTATAAAGGTCTTGTAGAGGAGAAACATGCGCTTCTTTCCCGCTAGGTATCGAAGGGCACTATGTTCAAAAATCTGAAACTAGAGCTCAAAATTTGAACAAAATGTCAATAAATTAGGGGGATCACCCAGCAGCGGCATAACAAAAAAAAAACCTCATCATAAATACCAGACGCGCGTTTCGTCTACAAAAGACTCATTAGTGACGCTCGAATCAAAATAATGGTTGAAAGGCCAAAATAAAGGACGAAGTTGAAGATCAGTGAGAACCAAACATTCCTAGCAGTTTTGCCAAATACAGGTAAGACAGTTTATTCCTGGTGTAGAAAAACCTTTGTTTTTTTCAAAAATTCAAAGCGGTGTTAATTTATAAGATTATATCAATAATAAGCCAAGTCAACACAAGTGCCAACTACTGGGATGGTGATACCCTCGGGGAAATAAATCTCTACCAGCAGTGGCATCGACTCAGAGGTTGCATTTTAAGTTTTAACTCATCATAGATACCAGTATTTTAATTTTATATTTACGCCAGACGCGCGTTTCGTCTACAATATATCAGTGAAAGTCCTGTGAAGGGAAGACAGGCTTAAGACTTCAAAAGGTGCTATGTTCAATTTTGTCGAAAGGAACTAAAAAAAAAACTCAACTGTCAGACAAGAACGCGAAAACCAAAAAAAAAACCCCAACATATCAGAGTCAGTAAAAACTAATTTTCAAAATCTAGTCATATAAAGTCATAATTTCCCCATCCGAATAACATGATAAAAGAGTTTGTAAAATGTGTTATGTAAATACTGATAAAAAGAATGCTGATTACTGGCTGGTTTTCTTTTTCAAGGGTATGTCGAAAAGAAAACGACAAAGATGAAAGAACTTTAGTGCGAATGCCAGCTGGTATATAACCTAAAGTTCTATATACACTTACAGACTTAATAGACAGTCTACTTTTCATTCTTTCAAAAGTTGTTTTCATATCAGAGGTTTTGTACCAGATAACCAAAATCAGCAAAGAAAACTGCATTGTTAAAAAAGTATGATAGTAAAACTACATACAGACCAGTTAACTTTATCAATGACAATACAAGCACCACAACCTTAAAGACGGTATAAGTACCCTCGTCCACTTTCGGGTGTTGTCTGATAAAAATAGATGTACATGTATACACATGGAAAAAAGTATTTTGTAAAATGTGTTATGTAAATACTGATAAAAAAATGCTGATTACTGGCTGATTTTCTTTTTCAAGGGTATGTCGAAAAGAAAACGACGAAGATGAAAAAACTTTAGTGCGAATGCCAGCTGGTATATAACCAAATTGGAATTGAAATTAAAAAAAAAAACTCTTTATTTTTTTATGATATAATTTGTTAAAATAGAACTAGTTAAACACTATTCAAATATCAACTGAGTTTGATCAATAATTATCGACTCGATAAGTTCTTATCTGCACATGCAGCTACTGTACCTGTACACAGCAAAACATGTGTTTTTATCCTCATTGATTACAACACTTCAAATAATCAAGTTTATAAAGTTATGTTATTGACACCTTGAAATAAATCCTCCACAACTCTTAACCGCAGCAAGATGGCAGATTATCAGCATGAGAGAGGCAGGAATGTCGCTGTGACAACTGTACGTATTGTCGGTCATCACTTTTCCACTATAAGTCGTTTAGAGAATAAAAATCAGGCAATACACGATATAAAAGACTATCCGAGATCAAAAAGACCCCCTATGCCACCTGTTAGGGAAAATCAAGCATGACGAAGCTTAGCCAGAAAGAAACCCATTGCATACAATACAATCCTGAAAAGAGAGGGGTGGGCATACAGGAGCCTTTTAACAATAATTGTTCGAGATTGAATCATCTCTACTGGTTATTGTGCGATAAGATCATTTCATGGACGTTTGCTTACGAACAGACACACAGTTATCCGTATCCAATGTAGTGCAGAGCTGGCCAAAATTGGAAATAAGCATCGTGGAGGAAGATCCATTGTTCAAATGGAATTCTGTTTATCTTCCTTGGTCCAATCATAGCCCGGATTTGAACCATATCAAGGATGTATGGGACACTATTGGGCGTAATTTGCACAAAAGGACACCCCAGTCCAAACACGTAATGAAATAAACAATGCCCTTCATCAGAAATGGTTGCTGCTACCTAAACAACAAATTAGTCGATTTATGGCAGAAATCATAAGACGTTAAGTGGCGGTTGACCGTTTAAATGGAGACTGCGCACAAAGTACTATTTCTTTGGAGTATAACGATTAACCGTGATGTGAACAATCATATTAAGATTAATTTTGAAATGTCTGACATTGTAAAGTTCGACTACAGTGAAAGTTGTAAAATGCAGTTTTTTGTACAAAAAACACCTCATTTTGTTTTTAGAATTGTGGTTAGATAAATAATTTTCTTTTTCAAACATTTTTTGTTCGTTAAAATGCCAATGTTTTCATAAACTATGTTTCAATATTATTTTACAAATATTTTATCATATTCCATCCAAAATAAAGGCTGATTATTCAAGTTTTACAAAATTAATATTTTGCAATACTTTGTTCCATGTGTATATATAAAAAAAAGGAAACATTACGTAAAATATATTTAATATATTAGTTTGTAATATTTTCACGATTAAAACTAATGACCTGAATAATCTATTCATGATCATTTAGTATTTTCTTTTAAATTCGAAGATAACTTTACGCCATTTTCCGATTTCAAACAAATACGCATTGTTTCAACCTTTACCTTTATAGAGATGGAACTGAGTTGTCCTTTTGATCATTAAATGTATCGAGCACTATTCAATGTCTCTAGAATGACTTTGAAAGGCGCTAAAGACTCGTCTTAGAGATACTGGTACAACATTTTAACGTCCCCGAGGTTGCAACTCACGTGAAACGAAGTTATGTGAAGATTGGCAAATCCGCATTATTCATCTCCGTAATCGATTTGGAGAAACTCATGGAAGAAACAAAAATAGGCTATATGCGCAAACAGTTTGTAACCGACTTCATCTGGGCAGCCTAAGAGCTCGTCGTTCGTTGAAGTGAACTATCCTTACGCAGAATCGAAGGATGTCGCGAGTTAAATGAAGAGGGTACGGATTCGATTACATAGACTAACATGGAGACTAATCCTTTTTACCGCTGAATCGAAATTCAACTTGACATTTATCGATGGCAGAGACATGGTCTGCCGCAGGTACAAGGCATGCTTTTTGATGCGTGCGTACATGAAACAAATTGGCTTTAGGGTGGCGAATTAATGGTATGGGATGGATAACCTACCAGGAACGCCCCGATCTGACAATTAGTGAAGGAAACCTAAATGCAAAAGGGTATAGGAACGAAATTCTGGCTCCACTAGTTCTCCCGTTTCTCCGAAGGCATCGTTAAACTACATTTTTAACAGAAAACGCCCGTTGTAAACACATTTTAATGAATTTTGGAGAATAATCGCATTCGAGTGTTGCCGTGGCCAGTATTGTCTTCAGATTATCGCCAATGGGACATCTTTGGGACGAACTTGGACGACTCACCAAAAAGAGCCCAAATCCATCGGAAACGGTCATCCAACTTGAAAAACACTTTTCAGGGAAAGTAACAACAGAAAGGGTCATTGATAAAAAGGACGATCAAGAATAGTTTCTTCAGATACTGGAACATGAATGACCACAATATCACCATCCTGAAAGCTCTGAGGGCCATTTCGGATGCTGTAATGAAATGTTGGTTCATTCAAAAGCACGTATGAAACGGATATAAAATGGATTCAAATAAAATATGATGCAGCAATAAAAGAACGTGAAAATAAAATAATGAACAAGCTGGACAAGTATGACCACAAATTCAAACATGCAGAACCATTGATTTGTTAACTTCACGAAAATAAAACGGCAGCTGAGTTATCCAGGTGATGAATGTTTGGTAAGCAAAACAAGAAGAACAAGAAAGAGACTTAAATAGATTCACGGAGTGAGAGTGTTGAGACAAATTAGACTAGATATTGAAACCTTAAAAATTGAGGGTAATACGTTGCATCATACTCATACCTCTCGTAAATACCACACACATGGCGTTTACTATGTGCCGCACTCAATGTAATGTCACGTCACTTTGACATCTTTCTATGATTAATACATCTCTCACATATTTAAGAAGTCCTTTATTTCTATTTTAAGAAAGGAAAAGTAATACAAAGCTAAAAGCCATTTGTTCCGGAAATGAACGAGGACTTACAAGACTTTAGAAGAATTTTGAATACATAACTGGATAGTTTCGATATAAAAATTGAGTAATTTTAGATTCATACTCACAAAAAAATGACATTTATATAGGTCATCATGATAAAATTGCAGAAGATTGCTCGTATAAAAAGGTGGTGGAAGAGATTTAGCAAACAAATCAGTAAATGTTCGTTAAGATTAAGAAATCCGTCAAGTTAGATTTTTTTTATTCAATCCCCACAATCATCTAGTTATAACTTACCCGTCAATACTATCGTTTTTTTAAGGTAGCCATGTTACCGCCTCTAATACACCGATACACATCATAATTTCACCTACAGACAATGTGTACCCTCAAGTCACTCCTCTCAATAGCACCGGCACGCCAATTAAATTGGTGCACGTTGACATCTCTTGTTTAATAGAATGCAGCATATATTCATAGTAGTTACTCTGATTTATCAGAGAAAACCGCTGAATCATTGGTTACAAGTGATAACCTTTACATTCTCATAACCTTTACAGTCTTGGAGAATCATCAAGAATATAGACCTTCTAGAGATGTTAGTTTAAGCATAGTTATTTCGGAAACAAGTTATTATGAGTTAAATTACTAGTAATCATACCCCTTTTTACTTTTATTGTGCGAGTGCTGCCTTGTAGCGCCATTAGCCTGCTCTTTTTTGGAAGATAACAAGTTGTCTTTTACGTGCAAGTGGTATGGCTCTCTTTTAACACGTGATCAGTCGCGTATCCTTCCGACAGACTATCTTTGTTCCAGAAGATAATATTCGCAAATGGTGTGAATGAAGAGCCGAAAATTTGGTCCCTGAAATTGTCTCCCAGAAACAGAGATGGACCCACGAACCTTTGTGTTTGAAAATAGAGGTTGTGACTCCATGTCTCATTGTTTGAACCAAGAAATAAATGACTGAGAATACCTTTCCAATCCTCCAAGAGTTCATTTACATCACCCGATTTATACGACTATAGATGCGATACGCGGTATTCAGAAGTTCGGGAACCCTGTTTTTCCTCATTGTTAAAATTCTGGAATTGGTAATCACGCGGAACTGACCCTGCTGTATAATTAGTATGTCTGCATACAAGTTACACTTCACCTTATTATCTTTCATATTTCTTATAAGTTGCGGCCACATGTCCTAAGTCGGTCTCTGTTTGGTGGTGTTTTTGTTTGTTAATGAGATCATCTAAAGTACCAATCACGCAAGTGCGAATATATTTGACTTTAAAGTATTAGTTCATCTTCCCCATCATAGTATGATCTCAGTGGTCGAGAAAAACTCGAGTTTCCTCAAATCTCACGGGATCGACATCAACGCAGTGTATTATACATAGTACTTTGATCTCTTTGTTGTTGAATTCGGTAATCTTTTCCGTCCATAGTTTTATGAAAATGCTGCGAAGAATAAACGTGAATTCTTTATTCTGTTGAAACAGAACTGTAATCCAAGTTTCACTCAAACGAACAACGATCAAGCATCGTTTCTCGAATTTACGTCGAGTGTTTTAAACGGCTGACTAGATGAAGTCGGTTATATAGTGCATAGTTATCAACCTATGTTCTTTAACTCACATAGTTGCGAGTCGTTTTATTCTTATGTTGAGCATCGACTGCTTATTTGCAATAGGCGAGTGACTTATTTCAAAACGACGCTTAGTTAACAACCCTAATGGACCCATCTTACGCACAGCTGTATTATATATACACATGGAAAAAGTATTGCAACACCTTGATTTTTTAAAACTTGAAAAAACAGCCTTTTTTTTTGGATGAAATATAATAAAATATGTGTAGGATATTATTGAAACATAGTTTATAATAACATTGGCAACCACAATTTTAATAACAAAATGTAGTGTTTTTTGTACAAAAAATGCATTTTTCAACTTTTACTGTAGTCGAACTTTACAATGTCAGGTATTTCAAAATTAATCTTCAGATGACTGTTCGCATCATGGTTGGTCGTTATACGCCAAAGAATTAGTAATTTGTGCGCAGCCTCCAATCAAACGAATTACCGCATCTCAACGTCTTTTGATTCCTGCCATCAATCGGCTAATATGTTGTTAAGGTAGCAGCAACCATTTCTGATGAAGGGCATTGTTTATTTCATGATGTGTTTGAACTGGTGTGTCCTTTTGTGCACTTTCCGCCCAAAAGTGTCCCAAATATGCTCGATATGGTTCAAATCCGAGCCACGATCGGGCCAAGGAAGGTGAACCGAATTCCATTTGAACATTGGATTTTCCTCCACGATGCTAATTTCCAATTTTGGCGAGCTCTGCACTACATTTGATACGGATAAATGTGTGTCTGTTCGTAAGCAAACGTCCCTGAAATGGTCTTATCGCACAATAACCAGTAGAGATGATTCAATCTCGAACAATTATTGTTAAAAGGCTCCTGTATGCCCACCTCTCTCTTTTCAGGATTGTATTGTATGCCATGGGTTTCTTTCTGACTAAGCTTCATCATGCTTGATTTTCCCTAGCAGGTGGCATAGGGGGTCTTTTTGATCTCGGATAGTCTTTTATATCGTGTATCGCCTAATTTTTATTCTCTAAACGACTTATAGTGGAAAAGTGATGAACGACAATACGTGCAATTGTCACAGCAACATTCCTGCCTCTCTCATGCTGATAATCTGCCATCTTGCTGCGGTTATGAGTTGTAGAGGACCTATTTCATGGTGTCAATCACATAACTTTATAAACTTGGTTATTTAAATGTTGAAAACATTGAGGATGAAACACATGTTTTGCTGTGTACGGGTACAGGAGCTGCATGTGCAGATAAGAACTTATCGAGTCGATAATTATTGATCAAACTCATGTGATATTTAAATAGTGTTTAACTAGTTCTATTTTAACAAATTATATCATAAAAAAATAAAGAGTGTTTTTTTAATTTCAATTCCAATTTGGTTATATACCAGCTGCCATTCGCACTAAAGTTCTTTTTATCTTCGTCGTTTTCTTTTCGACATACCCTTGAAAAAGAAAATCAGCCAGTAATCAGCATTTTTTTATCAGTATTAACGTAACACATTTTACAAACTCTTTTGTCATGTTATTCGGATGGAGAAATTATGTCTTTATATGACAAGAAATTGAAAATTAGTCTTTGCTGACTATGATTTGTTTTTTTTGGTTTTCGCGTTCTTGTCTGACAGTTGAGTTTTTCATTAAAAGTTTTTAGGTCCTTTCGACAAAATTGAACATAGCATTATTCTTACTGCATTTGTATGAACTTCACGATTATAATTATATTTTTTAAAACCGTTTTTTTTCTAAAGTGAATTTTGATCAATATTTTCGAGGGGTAAAATATTTCTCAGTGATGTCCTGCCATGGCTTTGTTTAAATTTGTTTGTTAGCTTTTTGTTCATGAATTTTTGTCTCTAATATTTAATTAACTTTGCATTTGTATTCAGATATTGCAGATCAAATATATTCGTTCATTGTGTAATCATACGTTTTTAGATTGAGTTAAGTCTGCCAATTGATATTTTATCGTGTGTTTTTCTATGTTGTGATGTTATGCTATTGTCTCAGAAAAAGGGAGAAGGTTTGGATTCATTAAAACGTTTGATCCCGCTGCAAATGTTTGCACCTGTCCTAAGTCAGGAATCTGATGTACAGTAGTTGTAGTTTGTTTATGTAATATATACGTTTTTCTCGTTTCTCGTTTTGTTTGTATAGATTAGACCGTTGGTTTTCCCGTTTGAATGGTTTTACACTAGTAATGTTGGGGCCCTTTATAGCTTGTTGTTCGGTGTGAGCCAAGGCTCCGTGTTGAAGGCCGTACTTTAACCTATAATGGTTTACTTTTTAAATTGTTATTTGGATGGAGAGTTGTCTCATTGGCACTCACACCACATCTTCCTTTATCTATAGCACCCTTTAAAGTCTTACGAAAACGATGCACCTGTTTTCCCTTCACAGGACATTCACTGATATATTGTAGACGAAATGCGCGTCTGGCGTAAATATAAAATGTAAATACTGGTATCTATGATGAGTTAAAACTTAAAATACAACCACTGAGTCGATGCCATTGCTGGTAGAGATTTATTTCCCCGAGGGTATCACCAGCCCAGTAGTCAGCACTTGTGTTGACTTGGCTTATCATTGATATAATCTTATATATTAACACCGTTTTGAATTTTTGAAAAAGCTAAGGTTTTTCTACACCAGGAATAGACTGCCTTACCTGTATTTGGCAAAACTACTAGGAATGTTATGTTCTCAATGTTCTTCAACTTCGTCCTTTTTTTTGGCCTTTCAATCATTATTTTGAGTCGAGCGTCACTATAAAGTCTTTGTAGATGAAACGCGCGTCTGGTATTTATGATGAGTTTTTTTTGTGTTATGCCGCTACTGGCTGACCCCCTAATTTTTTGCCTTTTTTTTTTAATTTTGAGCTCTAGTTTCAGATATTTGAACATAGCACCCTTCGATACCTAGCGCAAAAGAAGTGCCTGTTTCTCCTCTACAAGACCTATATAGTCATTCCCCGTGACACCCCTCATTATTTTTTTCTAGAACTCCTGGATAAGCCGACCCTACCCCCATTTTTTGGACATTTTTTTTTCGAATTTTGAGCTCTAGTTTCAGATTTTTGAACACAGCGCCCTTCGATACCTAGTGCAATAGAAGCGCCTGTTTCTCCTCTACAAGACCTATATAGTCATACCCCGTGACACCCCTCATTATTTTTCTCTAGAAGTCCTAGAATAGGCCGACCCCACCCCCTAATTTTTTGACATTTTTTTCGAATTTTGAGCTCTAGTTTCAGATTTTTGAACATAGCGCCCTTCGATACCTAGCGCAAAAGAAGTGCCTGTTTCTCATCTACAAGACCTATATAGTCATTCCCCGTGACACCCCTCATTATTTTTCTCTAGAACTCCTGGAATAAGCCGACCCTACCCCCATTTTGTGGACATTTTTTTCGAATTTTGAGCTCTAGTTCCAGATTTTTGAACATAGCGCCCTTCGATACCTAGTGCAAAAGAAGCGCCTGTTTCTCCTCTACAAGACCTATATAGTCATACCCCGTGACACCCCTCATTATTTTTCTCTAAAACTCCTGGAATAGTCCGAACCTACCCCTATTTTTTGGACATTTTTTCGAATTTTGAGCTCTAGTTTCCGATTTTTGAACATAGCGCCCTTCGATACCTAGCGCAAAAGAAGTGCCTGTTTCTCTTCTACCAGACCTGTATAGTCATTCCCCGTTACACCCCTCATTATTTTTCTCTAGAAGCCCTGGAATAGGCCGACCCCCCTAATTTTTTGACATTTTTTGACATTTTTGAGCTCTAGTTTCAGATTTTTGAACATAGCTCCCTTCGATACCTAGCGCAAAAGAAGTGCATGTTTCTCCTCTACAAGACCTATATAGTCATTCCCCGTGACACCCCTCATTATTTTTCTCTAGAACTCCTGGAATAAGCCAACCCTACCCCCATTTTGTGGACATTTTTTTTCGAATTTTGAGCTCTAGTTCCAGATTTTTGAACATAGCTCCCTTCGATACCTAGTGCAAAAGAAGCGCCTCTTTCTCCTCTACAAGACCTATATAGTCATACCCCGTGACACCCCTCATTATTTTTCTCTAGAACTCCTGGAATAGGCCGACCCTACCCCCATTTTTTGGACATTTTTTTCGAATTTGAGCTCTAGTTTCAGATTTTTGAACATAGCGCCCTTCGATACCTAGTGCAATAGAAGCGCCTGTTTCTCCTCTACAAGACCTATATAGTCATACCCCGTGACACCCCTCATTATTTTTCTCTAGAAGTCCTAGAATAGGCCGACCCCCCCTAATTTTTTGACATTTTTTTCGAATTTTGAGCTCTAGTTTCAGATTTTTGAACATAGCGCCCTTCGATACCTAGCGCAAATGAAGTGCCTGTTTCTCCTCTACAAGACCTTTATAGTCATTCCCCGTGACACCCCTCATTATTTTTCTCTAGAACTCCTGGAATAGGCCGACCCTACCCCCATTTGTTGTGGACATTTTTTTTGAATTTTGAGCTCTAGTTCCAGATTTTTGAACATAGCTCCCTTCGATACCTAGTGCAAAAGAAGCGCCTGTTTCTCCTCTACAAGACCTATATAGTCATTCCCCGTGACACCCCTCATTATTTTTCTCTAGAAGTCCTAGAATAGGCCGACCCCCCCTAATTTTTTGACATTTTTTTCGAATTTTGAGATCTAGTTTCAGATTTTTGAACATAGCGCCCTTCGATACCTAGTGCAATAGAAGCGCCTGTTTCTCCTCTACAAGACATATATAGTCATACCCCGATACACCCCTCATTATTTTTCTCTAGAAGTCCTAGAATAGGCCGACCCCCCCTAATTTTTTGACATTTTTTTCGAATTTTGAGCTCTAGTTTCAGATTTTTGAACATAGCGCCCTTCGATACCTAGTGCAATAGAAGCGCCTGTTTCTCCTCTACAAGACATATATAGTCATACCCCGATACACCCCTCATTATTTTTCTCTAGAAGTCCTAGAATAGGCCGACCCCCCCTAATTTTTTGACATTTTTTTCGAATTTTGAGCTCTAGTTTCAGATTTTTGAACATAGCGCCCTTCGATACCTAGCGCAAATGAAGTGCCTGTTTCTCCTCTACAAGACCTTTATAGTCATTCCCCGTGACACCCCTCATTATTTTTCTCTAGAACTCCTGGAATAGGCCGACCCTACCCCCATTTTTTGTGGACATTTTTTTTGAATTTTGAGCTCTAGTTCCAGATTTTTGAACATAGCTCCCTTCGATACCTAGTGCAAAAGAAGCGCCTCTTTCTCCTCTACAAGACCTATATAGTCATACCCCGTGACACCGCTCATTATTTTTCTCTAGAAGCCCTGGAATAGGCCGACCCCCCTAATTTTTTGGACATTTTTTTCGAATTTTGAGCTCTAGTTTCAGATTTTTGAACATAGCGCCTATCGATACCTAGTGCAATAGAAGCGCCTGTTTCTCCTCTACAAGACATATATAGTCATACCCCGTGACACCCCTCATTATTTTTCTCTAGAAGTCCTAGAATAGGCCGACCCCCCCTAATTTTTTGACATTTTTTTCGAATTTTGAGCTCTAGTTTCAGATTTTTGAACATAGCGCCCTTCGATACCTAGCGCAAATGAAGTGCCTGTTTCTCCTCTACAAGACCTATATAGTCATTCCCCGTGACACCCCTCATTATTTTTCTCTAGAACTCCTGGAATAAGCCGACCCTACCCCTATTTTGTGGACATTTTTTTTTAATTTTGAGCTCTAGTTCCAGATTTTTGAACATAGCTCCCTTCGATACCTAGTGCAAAAGAAGCGCCTGTTTCTCCTCTACAAGACCTATATAGTCATACCCCGTGACACCCCTCATTATTTTTCTCTAGAACTCCTGGAATAGGCCGTCCCTACCCCGATTTTTTGGACATTTTTTTCGAATTTTGAGCTCTAGTTTCAGATTTTTGAACATAGCGCCCTTCGATACCTAGCGCAAAAGAAGTGCCTGCTTCTCCTCTACAAGACCTATATAGTCATTCCCCGTGACACCCCTCATTATTTTTCTCTAGAAGCCCTGGAATAGGCCGACCCCCCTAATTTTTTGACATTTTTTTCGAATTTTGAGCTCTAGTTTCAGATTTTTGAACATAGCGCCCTTCGATACCTAGCGCAAATGAAGTGCCTGCTTCTCCTCTACAAGACCTATATAGTCATTCCCCGTGACACCCCTCATTATTTTTCTCTAGAAGCCCTGGAATAGGCCGACCCCCCTAATTTTTTGACATTTTTTTCGAATTTTGAGCTCTAGTTTCAGATTTTTGAACATAGCGCCCTTCGATACCTAGCGCAAAAGAAGTGCCTGCTTCTCCTCTACAAGACCTATATAGTCATTCCCCGTGACACCCCTCATTATTTTTCTCTAGAAGCCCTGGAATAGGCCGACCCCCCTAATTTTTTGACATTTTTTTCGAATTTTGAGCTCTAGTTTCAGATTTTTGAACATAGCGCCCTTCGATACCTAGCGCAAAAGAAGTGCCTGCTTCTCCTCTACAAGACCTATATAGTCATTCCCCGTGACACCCCTCATTATTTTTCTCTAGAAGCCCTGGAATAGGCCAACCCCCCTAATTTTTTTACATTTTTTTCGAATTTTGAGCTCTAGTTTCAGATTTTTGAACATAGCGCCCTTCGATACCTAGCGCAAATGAAGTGCCTGTTTCTCCTCTACAAGACCTATATAGTCATTCCCCGTGACACCCCTCATTATTTTTCTCTAGAACTCCTGGAATAAGCCGACCCTACCCCTATTTTGTGGACATTTTTTTTGAATTTTGAGCTCTAGTTCCAGATTTTTGAACATAGCTCCCTTCGATACCTAGTGCAAATGAAGTGCCTGCTTCTCCTCTACAAGACCTATATAGTCATTCCCCGTGACACCCCTCATTATTTTTCTCTAGAAGCCCTGGAATAGGCCGACCCCCCTAATTTTTTGACATTTTTTTCGAATTTTGAGCTCTAGTTTCAGATTTTTGAACATAGCGCCCTTCGATACCTAGCGCAAAAGAAGTGCCTGCTTCTCCTCTACAAGACCTATATAGTCATTCCCCGTGACACCCCTCATTATTTTTCTCTAGAAGCCCTGGAATAGGCCGACCCCCCTAATTTTTTGACATTTTTTTCGAATTTTGAGCTCTAGTTTCAGATTTTTGAACATAGCGCCCTTCGATACCTAGCGCAAAAGAAGTGCATGTTTCTCCTCTACAAGACCTATATAGTCATTCCCCGTGACACCCCTCATTATTTTTCTCTAGAACTCCTGGAATAAGCCGACCCTACCCCCATTTTGTGGACATTTTTTTCGAATTTTGAGCTCTAGTTCCAGATTTTTGAACATAGCTCCCTTCGATACCTAGTGCAAAAGAAGCGCCTCTTTCTCCTCTACAAGACCTATATAGTCATACCCCGTGACACCCCTCATTATTTTTCTCTAGAACTCCTGGAATAGGCCGACCCTACCCCCATTTTTTGGACATTTTTTTCGAATTTTGAGCTCTAGTTTCAGATTTTTGAACATAGCTCCCTTCGATACCTAGCGCAAAAGAAGTGCCTGCTTCTCCTCTACAAGACCTATATAGTCATTCCCCGTGACACCCCTCATTATTTTTCTCTAGAAGCCCTGGAATAGGCCGACCCCCCTAATTTTTTGACATTTTTTTCGAATTTTGAGCTCTAGTTTCAGATTTTTGAACATAGCGCCCTTCGATACCTAGCGCAAAAGAAGTGCCTGCTTCTCCTCTACAAGACCTATATAGTCATTCCCCGTGACACCCCTCATTATTTTTCTCTAGAAGCCCTGGAATAGGCCGACCCCCCTAATTTTTTGACATTTTTTTCGAATTTTGAGCTCTAGTTTCAGATTTTTGAACATAGCGCCCTTCGATACCTAGCGCAAAAGAAGTGCCTGCTTCTCCTCTACAAGACCTATATAGTCATTCCCCGTGACACCCCTCATTATTTTTCTCTAGAAGCCCTGGAATAGGCCAACCCCCCTAATTTTTTGACATTTTTTTCGAATTTTGAGCTCTAGTTTCAGATTTTTGAACATAGCGCCCTTCGATACCTAGCGCAAATGAAGTGCCTGTTTCTCCTCTACAAGACCTATATAGTCATTCCCCGTGACACCCCTCATTATTTTTCTCTAGAACTCCTGGAATAAGCCGACCCTACCCCTATTTTGTGGACATTTTTTTTGAATTTTGAGCTCTAGTTCCAGATTTTTGAACATAGCTCCCTTCGATACCTAGTGCAAATGAAGTGCCTGCTTCTCCTCTACAAGACCTATATAGTCATTCCCCGTGACACCCCTCATTATTTTTCTCTAGAAGCCCTGGAATAGGCCGACCCCCCTAATTTTTTGACATTTTTTTCGAATTTTGAGCTCTAGTTTCAGATTTTTGAACATAGCGCCCTTCGATACCTAGCGCAAAAGAAGTGCCTGCTTCTCCTCTACAAGACCTATATAGTCATTCCCCGTGACACCCCTCATTATTTTTCTCTAGAAGCCCTGGAATAGGCCGACCCCCCTAATTTTTTGACATTTTTTTCGAATTTTGAGCTCTAGTTTCAGATTTTTGAACATAGCGCCCTTCGATACCTAGCGCAAAAGAAGTGCATGTTTCTCCTCTACAAGACCTATATAGTCATTCCCCGTGACACCCCTCATTATTTTTCTCTAGAACTCCTGGAATAAGCCGACCCTACCCCCATTTTGTGGACATTTTTTTCGAATTTTGAGCTCTAGTTCCAGATTTTTGAACATAGCTCCCTTCGATACCTAGTGCAAAAGAAGCGCCTCTTTCTCCTCTACAAGACCTATATAGTCATACCCCGTGACACCCCTCATTATTTTTCTCTAGAACTCCTGGAATAGGCCGACCCTACCCCCATTTTTTGGACATTTTTTTCGAATTTTGAGCTCTAGTTTCAGATTTTTGAACATAGCTCCCTTCGATACCTAGCGCAAAAGAAGTGCCTGCTTCTCCTCTACAAGACCTATATAGTCATTCCCCGTGACACCCCTCATTATTTTTCTCTAGAAGCCCTGGAATAGGCCGACCCCCCTAATTTTTTGACATTTTTTTCGAATTTTGAGCTCTAGTTTCAGATTTTTGAACATAGCGCCCTTCGATACCTAGCGCAAATGAAGTGCCTGTTTCTCCTCTACAAGACCTATATAGTCATTCCCCGTGACACCCCTCATTATTTTTCTCTAGAACTCCTGGAATAAGCCGACCCTACCCCTATTTTGTGGACATTTTTTTTGAATTTTGAGCTCTAGTTCCAGATTTTTGAACATAGCTCCCTTCGATACCTAGTGCAAATGAAGTGCCTGCTTCTCCTCTACAAGACCTATATAGTCATTCCCCGTGACACCCCTCATTATTTTTTCTAGAAGCCCTGGAATAGGCCGACCCCCCTAATTTTTTGACATTTTTTTCGAATTTTGAGCTCTAGTTTCAGATTTTTGAACATAGCGCCCTTCGATACCTAGCGCAAAAGAAGTGCCTGCTTCTCCTCTACAAGACCTATATAGTCATTCCCCGTGACACCCCTCATTATTTTTCTCTAGAAGCCCTGGAATAGGCCGACCCCCCTAATTTTTTGACATTTTTTTCGAATTTTGAGCTCTAGTTTCAGATTTTTGAACATAGCGCCCTTCGATACCTAGCGCAAAAGAAGTGCATGTTTCTCCTCTACAAGACCTATATAGTCATTCCCCGTGACACCCCTCATTATTTTTCTCTAGAACTCCTGGAATAAGCCGACCCTACCCCCATTTTGTGGACATTTTTTTCGAATTTTGAGCTCTAGTTCCAGATTTTTGAACATAGCTCCCTTTGATACCTAGTGCAAAAGAAGCGCCTCTTTCTCCTCTACAAGACCTATATAGTCATACCCCGTGACACTCCTCATTATTTTTCTCTAGAACTCCTGGAATAGGCCGACCCTACCCCCATTTTTTGGACATTTTTTTCGAATTTTGAGCTCTAGTTTCAGATTTTTGAACATAGCGCCCTTCGATACCTAGTGCAATAGAAGCGCCTGTTTCTCCTCTACAAGACATATATAGTCATACCCCGTGACACCCCTCATTATTTTTCTCTAGAAGTCCTAGAATAGGCCGACCCCCCCTAATTTTTTGACATTTTTTTCGAATGTTGAGCTCTAGTTTCAGATTTTTGAACATAGCGCCCTTCGATACCTAGCGCAAATGAAGTGCCTGTTTCTCCTCTACAAGACCTATATAATCATTCCCCGTGACACCCCTCATTATTTTTCTCTAGAACTCCTGGAACAAGCCGACCCTACCCCTATTTTGTGGACATTTTTTTTGAATTTTGAGCTCTAGTTCCAGATTTTTGAACATAGCTCCCTTCGATACCTAGTGCAAAAGAAGCGCCTGTTTCTCCTCTACAAGACCTATATAGTCATACCCCGTGACACCCCTCATTATTTTTCTCTAGAACTCCTGGAATAGGCCGACCCTACCCCCATTTTTTGGACATTTTTTTCGAATTTTGAGCTCTAGTTTCAGATTTTTGAACATAGAACCCTTTGATACCTAGCGCAAAAGGAGCGTCTGTTTCTCCTCTACAAGACCTATATAGTCATACCCCGTGACACCCCTCATTATTTTTCTCTAGAAGTCCTAGAATAGGCCGACCCCCCTAATTTTTTGACATTTTTTTCGAATTTTGAGCTCTAGTTTCAGATTTTTGAACATAGCGCCCTTCGATACCTAGCGCAAAAGAAGCGCATGTTTCTCTTCTACAAGTCCTTTATAGTCATTCCCCGTGACACCCCTCATTATTTTTCTATAGAAGCCCTGGAATAGGCCGACCCCCCTAATTTTTTTACATTTTTTTCAAATTTTGAGCTCTAGTTTCATATTTTTGAACAAAGCGCCCTTTGATACCTAGCGCAAAAGGAGCGCCTGTTTCTCCTCTACAAGACCTATATAGTTATACCCCGTGACACCCCTCATTATTTTTCTCTAGAAGTCCTAGAATAGGCCGACCCCCCTAATTTTTTGATATTTTTTTCGAATTTTGAGCTCTAGTTTCAGATTTTTGAACATAGCGCCCTTCGATACCTAGCGCAAAAGAAGCGCCTGTTTCTCCTCTACAAGACCTATATAGTCATTCCCTGTGACACCCCTCATTATTTTTCTATAGAAGCCCTGGAATAGGCCGACCCCCCTAATTGTTTGACATTTTTTTCAAATTTTGAGCTCTAGTTTCAGATTTTTGAACATAGCGCCCTTTGATACCTAGCGCAAAAGGAGCGCCTGTTTCTCCTCTACAAGACCTATATAGTCATACCCCGTGACACCCCTCATTATTTTTCTCTAGAACTCCTGGAATAAGCCGACCCTACCCCCATTTTTTTGGACATTTTTTTCGAATTTTGAGCTCTAGTTTCAGATTTTTGAACATAGAACCCTTTGATACCTAGCGCAAAAGGAGCGCCTGTTTCTCCTCTACAAGACCTATATAGTCATACCCCGTGACACTCCTCGTTATTTTTCTCTAGAACTCCTGGAATAGGCCGATCCTACCCCCATTTTTTTGACATTTTTTTCGAATTTTGAGCTCTAGTTTCAGATTTTTGAACATAGCGCCCTTCGATACCTAGTGCAAAAGAAGCGCCTGTTTCTCCTCTACAAGACATATATAGTCATTCCCCGTGACACCCCTCATTATTTTTCTATAGAAGCCCCGGAATAGGCCGACCCCCCTAAATTTTTGACATTTTTTTCAAATTTTGAGCTCTAGTTTCAGATTTTTGAACATTGCGCCCTTTGATACCTAGCGCAAAAGGAGTGCCTGTTTCTCCTCTACAAGACCTATATAGTCATACCCCGTGACACCCCTCATTATTTTTCTCTAGAAGTCCTAGAAAAGGCCAACCCCCCTAATTTTTTGACATTTTTTTCGAATTTTGAGCTCTAGTTTCAGATTTTTGAACATAGCGCCCTTCGATACCTAGCGCAAAAGAAGCGCCTGTTTCTCCTCTACAAGACCTATATAGTCATTCCCCGTGACACCCTTCATTATTTTTCTATAGAAGCCCTGGAATAGGCCGACCCCCCTAATTTTTTGACATTTTTTTCAAATTTTGAGCTCTAGTTTCAGATTTTTGAACATAGCACCCTTTGATACCTAGCGCAAAAGGAGCGCCTGTTTCTCCTCTACAAGACCTATATAGTCATACCCCGTGACACCCCGCATAATTTTTCTCTAGAAGTCCTAGAATAGGCCGACCCCCCTAATTTTTTGACATTTTTTTCGAATTTTGAGCTCTAGTTTCAGATTTTTGAACATAGCGCCCTTCGATACCTAGCGCAAAAGAAGCGCATGTTTCTCTTCTACAAGTCCTATATAGTCATTCCCCGTGACACCCCTCATTATTTTTCTATAGAAGCCCTGGAATAGGCCGACCCCCCTAATTTTTTTACATTTTTTTCAAATTTTGAGCTCTAGTTTCATATTTTTGAACAAAGCGCCCTTTGATACCTAGCGCAAAAGGAGCGCCTGTTTCTCCTCTACAAGACCTATATAGTTATACCCCGTGACACCCCTCATTATTTTTCTCTAGAAGTCCTAGAATAGGCCGACCCCCCTAATTTTTTGATATTTTTTTCGAATTTTGAGCTCTAATTTCAGATTTTTGAACATAGCGCCCTTCGATACCTAGCGTAAAAGAAGCGCCTGTTTCTCCTCTACAAGACCTATATAGTCATTCCCCGTGACACCCCTCATTATTTTTCTATAGAAGCCCTGGAATAGGCCGACCCCCCTAATTGTTTGACATTTTTTTCAAATTTTGAGCTCTAGATTAAACAATGACATAAAAGGTGCTATATTTTACAGACTAGGACTACTTTTACATACGTTCTAAATTGAAGAGGGTGCATAGGTGGCCCTACACCTACAAATAATCCGTTGATAGATTCATAGTTATTGTGGTACTGAATATTAGCCTAAAAAGTTATGCGACTTGTTAAATCAATAGATTGGATAAAAAACATTTCAAAATTGAGTTAAAATTGCTACATTTTAACTGATTTTCTGCCTTTTTGAATATTTTTTATTTAACGTCCGTTGTTGTCTTATTCTGTTTTTTGGTTTCTCGATATATCGCCTTATTGTTCGCTGGCTTATTGTTCGCTAGCTATTGTTCGCTAGCTTCTGCCTGGTCTAAAAGTCATGACTTGTACGTCCGTACAACAAAGTTTACATTAAAAAATATATAATTGTCCCGAATAAACAGCTGTTATGGATGCAAATTAAGAGCTATTGGAGAAACAATTATTTTAATAAAAATATAAATCTTTGTAAGATCTAGTTCAAATATTTATAGTTTTTCACTTGCTTTTTATCACGATATAATTAACGAGACGTTTTTTTTCAAACATAACCAAATCACCCATCATGACAGCATTTTGTCCTATCACAGAAAGGATTTTTGAGCATTATACCGACTACGTCGGCAAAATATACAGAGAACATTGGTCTGATTTTTACGATTATGGAAGTATTTGTGTATCAATACTTTATACAAAATTTATGTTGACTACATGTATGATACAACTTCTAATTGAAAGCATTAATTGTCAAATACAATAAGATAAAACCAGACCAAAAAAGAGCCAAATTTGAAGGTTCACATTATAATAATCAATCACAACTACATTTATTATCCCAAAGTATTTGATGGAGATGTTGTCCCATATATCTGATCACTTACTTATTCAATTGGAAAACACTACACTAATATTACCTTTGTGTTCTTGAAGACTGCTTAATATTTCAGTTTTTATTTCGTTGGTACTTTCTTCCAACTTCTCAAATGATTCAATACTTCTCTTTTGCTCTTCTACGATCATTTCAAGAATCTGTAAAATGATCTATATAATTATTTGTTGTCGATCCAACTCCGATTCGTACCAACCAATTCGTACATGGTCGCTTAGTTAATTCGTTTCAACTTTCAAAAGGACATAATTTAACCGTATGAACTATCAAATAAAATTAATTTAATTTATAGCGTTTACTATCGCTATTTTGTGCATTTTTCCTTTGATCTTTGTTTGTGATAATTTTTCATAATTATCATGCTACTCGCTTAAGATTGAAAATTATCGCTAGAAACTAATTAAGGAGGCATGTGGCGTTGCTAATAAAATGTACATGAAATTGGCAACGTCGTCATAGGAAAATAGCGATAAACAGATTATCATTGGTCATCTCAACTCGATTGCTTTTCTCTCTTTCGCCGTACCGGGTCAAGAGAGAAAATTTATCTCGTTGAGATAATCAACGATAATCTATAAATTTAGTGCTCTGCGTAAACATGATATATAGGATGTATATATATACTATAAACATTTATTTAAAATTTATTTCTATGATTTATTCTGGTAATGATATATTAATCAACCGAGTATAGTGATACGAATAATATTTGTCTTATAGATATTTCAGCAATGACAGATTTACATAATAAAAAAAACCCAACTACACTAGTTTTTTTTCCAATCAATTAATTATTTTTTTTATCATATTAAATGTTTCATCAAATGTGCATACAAGTCTGTTATACTTTTGAATTACTAAGGCTTTTGTTCCTCCGGAATATATTACCTAAGCTGTATTTGCCAAAACTTTTACGAGCTTTTGGTCCTCAATGCGCTTCCACTTCGTACTCCATTTGGCCTTTTGGACCTTTTTTTTTATTAATGCGTCACTGATGAGTCTTTTGTAAACGAAAGGCGCAAATACAGATAACGTATAAAATAAAATTAAATCCTGGTATTTATCTATGATGAGTTTATAAACATTCATCAAAAGAATAATTTAACCCGTAATCAGCTAGTGTCATCTTCTTTAAAACATACTATAAACCTAAGGGTTCAACTTCCGAATATTTTTACTTTCCATCATGGAATCTTCTTGTGTGTTATTTGCCATCGTTCTAAATGTATTTAAAGACACATTCTTTCAAATAATACGTAATTGTCCTCTGAACAATTAGTTTTTTTTATCATTTATTTCTTTCCCCTATATTATTTCTAGCGTTGTATGTTTCTTTTGCAATATGTCGCTAATACCATTCTCAATTTTAATTCTAATTTTAGTATATGATATCGAGGCACTATTAGAACTGCTACCGCTTGACCGAACACTTTTCTTTGCAAAATTTATCTCCAGAACAATGTTTTTATTGTAATGACTAGTCCTTCGCAACTGTGAAAGTAAAGTACAAACAATGTACGTTATATCCTCAGGATAATCGATAAATTTGAACGAATAAATATTAAGACTCAATATGAGATTTGTTTCCCTTTATGTATTTGACATATTATGTGAAACTAAATGGTATTTTGGAAAGAGTGTGTTAAAGCTATCATTTGAGACAGAAAGTCACATTCTATTAACTGGAAGTAGACAATTATCTCCCTTATTTCAGACAAATGATGTATAAAAACCATATTTTTTTTTATTTAGATCAGTATGAAGACAACTATGATTCAGTTGGACATCAATAGTAACTTTAATTTTGAGAAAACCGTATTAAGCTTATCATTCATCTCAGCTTCCAGTAAGTGATCTTTAAGTGTTATTAACTAGTTCCTTAGATACTTTCAAAAACACTTTCATAAACGTTTTTAATAAAAAAAAAAAAAAAGAAAATAGTGGAATTAATTGTAACTGAAGTGTAAAAAAATCAATGTTTTGAATAAATTACGTTCATTTGATTGTTCTTCTGATTCTGTTGACAGTTTTGACTTGTCAACTCTTAACACTACACTCCCACACAATCTTATCAAACACAAGTTTGCCTATTTAATCAAATAGTCGTTTAGTAAGTCTAAATGCAAATATATTTGCTGCAACTCATTTAAAGCTAGCCTTCTTTTCTAACGAGAAAAGTTAATATGCTAGATATTCTTACTGGAGGTGTGATGAGATGATTGAAGCTATTTTGTCCTTGACCATATTTATTTAAGTTTCGACATCAAAGCATATCGACAAATTGAAGGTATTCCAATGGGCACTAATTGCTTTCCTTTTTGAATTTTCTTAGAAGTTAGAATGTTTGTGATTTTACTTTTTAAAAACAGGATATGTCTTGTACTGTTATGAACCACAGTTTATGACTTAACTTTAAAAACCCGTCTTTATTACATTTAATTGACAAATTCAACAAATCCTAACGTTATCTTGATGATATGTTTTGTTTAATAACCAAGAATCTTCTAGATATACTGCCGAAATGTTCCCAAAATAATTTACTTTAAATAAATCCAATGTAAACCCTAATAACGGTCCTATTTCCTTATCCATTCGTTTGATGTGTTTGAGATTATGATTTTGCCATTTGATTATAGGCATTTTCCGTTTTGATTTTTCCTCGGAGTTTAGTATTTTGGTGATTTAACTTTTCCTTGATTTAGATATTTCAGTTTTAGACAAGAAACGCCACACAATTATTTACTACTATCGTTCCATATTGTTAATTTTCCTTTTTTAAATGTCGATGTTACTTTGGTACCATCTAACGGGGTTTATATTTTACAACTCGTTGGCTATGCTTGTGTATTTAATAGTTTTCCCCATATGAATTTCAAAGAGACAAAATAGGAAAATTTCAAAACTAGTATGACAACTTTTGAAAAGAAATCCTGGAGGTCAGATTTTTTATAATGTCGAATAGAATGGACTTTTACTGATCATAACTAGCTGTTTCCGTTTTTTTTTTACTTGAGCATTACTTATACTATAATAACTTATAAAGTATAAGAAGTAAATGGCCTGACAAGAAAAATGTAATAAACCAAAGACATCTTTTCGTAACAAATTGAATAAAATAAATCCAGAATTACATACCGTAGACTGTAGTTTTGAATGAAATACACTAAGTAGTGAAAAATAGAAGGTTACGGATAATTTTTATCTGACATTTGTGTTTATATGTTGATATCCGATGGCATGTTTTTTTTAAATATACAATTGAAAATTTTGAAGGACATGATTTAAATTCATATAAAAAGTCGGAATATACCAAAAGAGGGGCGAAAGATACGTATCTGTGAAACGGTTATTCCATAACGGTCAACCGACTTTTGATGGCGTTCGTGAAATTTACGAAGGATGATTTCAAGGAAATAATGATAGGAAATACCAGCCCGGGAATATCGTATCAATTGGGAGATATATACTCCGTATGCAGGCGCTGCTGGAAAGTTGCTATTAAGAAACTCCTACGTCGTATAACTGTGTTAACGGTTTATTTCTTCCTCTGTGATATTTTATCCTGAGGATAATTTGTCCCGGTAATTTTTTTCCAGGCATGGTATTTCACAGGTTGATTTTTTCCAGAGTAGTGAAAATCTATCTGTGTTATGCGGATAGTATGTACCGGTATAAATTTGCCGTACTATATTTCACAGAACCCTGTGAAATTAAGTCCCGTTAACTACTATGCAAGTAACTCACAATCAATATATACCGGACTATAATTATAAAATGTTTCACAAAGGTAGACCAAATTTGCATAATTTATCAAAGGGAGGTAATTATGAGCAATTTATATTTTAAAGACGTTTAATAATATGATATATTTCTGATTCTATTTTATAGTGAAATTTTTCCTTGAATCTTATTTTTTATAGATTCATTTATATAAAAAGATGACTTACAACTTGATTTAATAAGACAGATAACATTTCAAAGGTAAAAACTATCCAGCTGTTAAAATGCTTTTGTTCCAATATATTGTTATGCTTTGATTTATATGATTTCCATATAATCAACAACTATATCTCTGTCCCCAGAAAAAACTATTTATATAGTTAAAAATATCATCATAATCAAATTCTCCTAATACTGTTAACCGTTGTAATGCAACTATATTTCTACCTTACTTTTCAACTTATATTTGTACTGAAATCTGAAAACAACTCACTTTTACATGTATTTCACTAACCTTATTTAATCATGATATTGTTTTCACAGTTACGATCTTTGAAATTGCTTCTGGTTTTCATCCCTATGTTTCATGATAATTTTCTTTTTAAAATATGATATTGACTTGAATATTTCAGGAAATTTTGTCAAGGATAATTTGTGAAATTATTTCCCATTATAATACATTTTTTTTAACAATTTCGCTTTATTTCAAATACACTATTATTATTTCATAGTATTTTTAAAGGATAAGTCTTTTCTAATAACTATTCAATAAGTTAACTACCCAGATAGAATTTCACGGCAAAGGAAAAAATATCCCAGGGAAATATTTTCCTCCGGATAAAAAAATAACAACAACTACTGTGACATTTTTCCTCCGGATCTAATTTCACCCGGATATAATTTTGCTTTACATTAAAACACATGATGCAATCAATTTATGTGAACGTTTTAGAAATGTGGACGTTATTATGCAATCCACGGATCATAGGGAAGTTTCTTGTAGGGTTAAGAAAGGGGGAAATACGACTTTGGTAAGTTTTAAATTAATATTTTTTTGATATTTATACTCGTTCTAAAATTGCGATATAATGGTGTATTTATTTTTATCGTTTCCGTTTAATTTGTTCCCAATTTTTATTTAATTGGTGGCAATTTTAAAGACTTTGACAAATTGTTTACTTTCAAATCGGTGTATGAAAAAAAAATACTGCAAGGGTTATTGAGTTTAAATTAGATTAATTGCTTTTGAATTCCCTCAATGATGTCAAAATCGTGTATGGACTGGCGCAAGACCTCACAGTAACACCAACGGTGATCATTTTGGACTTGACTTAGTGGATAGTTTATATTGTACATTTTTCTGTTTTAAACTAATATCTGAATTAGTTTAAACATATTTATTTATAGTGGATTGGGAAACAGCCATTTATCGTCCCCGTCCGACGGACTATCATCGTTTCCTCAAGACCATACTCGCAAATGGTGTCAAGGGAGAGCCGAAAATTGAGTTCCTGAAATTTTCATCCCAAACGGGAATCGAACCAGGAACCTTTGTGTTAGTAGTCCGATGCACTAACCACTACACCACGGCTCTCTGAATAAGAGGAAGAATCCCGTGAACTAAAGTTGTTTCAGTGTTCGCTTTTATAATAATGTTGAAATCATGCAAGCAATACGAATAAAGATATATGTGATGAAAAACTGTATCTCTATTACTTACCTTATGGATACTGTCAGTGTTATTTCGTTTTAGGTCTATGTCAATAATTGTCGATAGACTGCTATCTTTAAATAGAGAAATTTGACGTTTGATCATGTTTAGATGTACAGGCCCTAATACACTTGCTACATCCATTACTCTTTGTTCGACTAACGCAAATTTTTGATCGAATTGAGACTTTGTCATCTTATTAGATGGCATATGAGCTATGAAATTTCTAATCTTTTTAATATCCTTTATCCAATTTGGATCTCCAGAAATTGACCAGGGTTTGCAACACGATCTAATAACAGTAGACAGAAGTGTGATATCCATTAACACCACCGAAGTCGTTAGTTTCGCTGACACACTGCAAAGGCATAATTGTTTAATTCGACATTCTTGTTTTATTTTATGTTCTTTTACTTCTTCTTTTTCGTCTATGTCAAATAATGTATCAAACTGAAGATCACTTAGACGACTTTTTTTCTGTGGATCCGCCAATAAATGCTTTTTACACTCACAACATGGAATAGATGGGTATAATTCATGAAACAAGACATGCTTATGATTATCTAAGAAAATAAAAAAATCCAAGGAGTTTAAAACTTTTATCTCGAAGTAGAGTTGGAGAACTTCTGTTGCTGGTCCAATAATGAAGGTTAAAAGCCTTATGTAATACTCTTCTTTACTTTCTTCTGCTTCGGCCATATCACTTTATTCTGCAAAAGAGTAATAGTGAATTTATATGCAATAAACAATCACCCACTGCACGTACTAAACACATGCCACGTTTATTGTTATCTGACAATTGTTTGTGTTTTGTTTTATAATAAGTACAACAGAGACATATATGAATAAATGAAGTAAATTAATAAAGTATCCTTTTTAGATTTTGGCCTCGTGTTTTAAATCATTCCCCTTAGTCTGATAAAAAAAATTCATAAGGTATCAATTTCAAATCCCTTTAAAAACCTTTGAATCCCTTTGTTTAATAAAATTATATCAATGAATCTGATAAATTATATAACTTGCTTCGCGGAGCGGAGCTGGAGACGCCCGCAGAGGTCCAACCCTGAACTTTCGGGTCAAAAATGGGCACAGTATTGAAGCTTGATACAGGCCTGAATTTGATTTGGACGGTAATTAAATATTTGACATACTATAGATTTCTGAATAAATGTAACATCTAAGATTTGAAATTGGTTACATGAACTGATTTTTGTCGAGCCTTCAACTTTAGTTGAAAAAGCGAGACTAAGCGATCCTACATTCCGTCGTCGTCGGCGTCAACAAATATTCACTCTGTGGTTAAAGTTTTTGAAATTTTAATAACTTTCTTAAACTATACTGGATTTCTACCAAACTTGGACAGAAGCTTGTTTATGATCATAAGATAGTACCCAGAAGTAAATTTTGTAAAAATAAAATTCTATTTTTTCCTTATTTTACTTATAAATAGACTTATTTTTTTCTGCGGGGAAACATAACATTCACTCTGTGGTTAAAGTTTTTAGAATTTTAATAACTTTCTTAAACTATCCTGGGTTTGTACCAAACTTGGACAGAAGCTTGTTTATGATCATAAGATAGTATCCAGAAGTAAATTTTGTAAAAATAAAATTCTATTTTTTCCTTATTTTACTTATAAATAGACTTAGTTTTTTCTGCGGGGAAACATAACATTCACTCTGTGGTTAAAGTTTTTAGAATTTTAATAACTTTCTTAAACTATCCTGGGTTTGTACCAAACTTGAACAGAAGCTTGTTTATGATCATAAGATAGTATCCAGAAGTAAATTTTGTAAAAATAAAATTCTATTTTTTCCTTATTTTACTTATAAATAGACTTAGTTTTTTCTGCGGGGAAACATAACATTCACTCTGTGGTTAAAGTTTTTAGAATTTTAATAACTTTCTTAAACTATCCTGGGTTTGTACCAAACTTGGACAGAAGCTTGTTTATGATCATAAGATAGTATCCAGAAGTAAATTTTGTAAAAATAAAATTCTATTTTTTCCTTATTTTACTTATAAATAGACTTAGTTTTTTTCTGCGGGGAAACATAACATTCACTCTGTGGTTAAAGTTTTTAGAATTTTAATAACTTTCTTAAACTATCCTGGGTTTGTACCAAACTTGGACAGAAGCTTGTTTATGATCATAAGATAGTATCCAGAAGTAAATTTTGTAAAAATAAAATTCTATTTTTTCCTTATTTTACTTATAAATAGACTTAGTTTTTTTCTGCGGGGAAACATAACATTCACTCTGTGGTTAAAGTTTTTAGAATTTTAATAACTTTCTTAAACTATCCTGGGTTTGTACCAAACTTGGACAGAAGCTTGTTTATGATCATAAGATAGTATCCAGAAGTAAATTTTGTAAAACTAAAATTCTATTTTTTCCTTATTTTACTTATAAATAGACTTAGTTTTTTCTGCGGGGAAACATAACATTCACTCTGTGGTTAAAGTTTTTAGAATTTTAATAACTTTCTTAAACTATCCTGGGTTTGTACCAAACTTGGACAGAAGCTTGTTTATGATCATAAGATAGTATCCAGAAGTAAATTTTGTAAAAATAAAATTCTATTTTTTCCTTATTTTACTTATAAATAGACTTAGTTTTTTCTGCGGGGAAACATAACATTCACTCTGTGGTTAAAGTTTTTAGAATATTAATAACTTTCTTAAACTATCCTGGGTTTGTACCAAACTTTGACAGAAGCTTGTTTATGATCATAAGATAGTATCCAGAAGTAAATTTTGTAAAAAGATAACTCCATTTTTTCTGTATTTTATTTTTAAATGGACTTAGATTTTCTTTAAGTTAACATTACATACAGTTTGCAGTTACAGCACATTTCAGTCAGTATGTAGCTAATGGTAATATATTTGGTTAGCTTGCTTGTTAGCTGAACCATGAAGTCATTGTTAGGTAAAGTAAACTTCCCTCCTTTAATAGTAGACTAGCCCAACATATAAAAAATCTATCTCTCTGTAGGACTAAGCTACTTTAAAAGGAGGGAAGTTTACCTTACCTAACAATGACTTCACGGTTCAGCTAACAAGCAAGCTAACCAAAGATATTACCATTAGCTACATACTGACTGAAATGTGCTGTAAAGTTTTCAAAACATTCATTAGATTTATTAACTATCCTAGATTTTTACCGAAATTAGACAGAAGCTTCTTACAATCATAAGATGGTATCAAGAAGAAATTTTTATTGATGTTTTTACTCATTTTTGTTGAGCCCACGATTTACAGCAAAAGTAGGCAAGACACTGGGTTACGCAGAACCCTTACAATTTTTTTTATTATCAATTGAATATTTCTTGCTGTTGTGCAATACCCTCTGCTGTTGCGCGATACTTAGTAAATCTGTCGTCAGACTATAAACAGATAAAGTTCAATTAATTCTCAATGTCATACAAGTAATAGAAACTATTGAATTTCAAAAGGGAGCGTACATCAATAGATATAAACAATTCATCAAAGTTTCATGAGAATTGCTGACAGCATTTTGAGTTATTGTCCGAAAACTGGAAAATCCACCCTTTTTGTGTGAATAAAACTATGTGACTCGGAAACGTAAAATCAGGTCGATACAGGTTATTTTCTCTATATGTTTTATGATAGTGTGATACTCAACCTTTAGCAGGAGGGATTGTGCTTGATGTTCACATGATGATGACATAAATATTCAATCAGTTTAATTTAGGCCTGGAGCTCGGATGTCAGTAACTGCTAGTAGTCCTATTAATTCATGTATCATTGTCATTTTGCTCTATTTTCTTTTGTAACATATTCTGACATTGGACTCGTACTTCTTTTGACCCTTTCATGAAATCAAGAGATATGAGTTGAAAATATAGAGAAATATGATTGCTTGTTGAAAGAAGTCCATTTACAGGGCTGCAAAACAGATATTATAAAGTACAAAATAGTTTGTATCAAATCTGAACTTTTTTGTTCCCATGGTAACCAAAAGCAGATCAATTGTAAATTAACTATCTAACTGTTGAGTATAAAATTCAAACTCCATTATTTATATGTATCTAATACCTACAAAACCATGTATATGATGCTGATTCTGAATTAATTCAGCAATTTCAGACCGGTTGCTAGGGCTTTTTTTTGGTTGCTATTGTCTTTCAGCCACTTAAATTAAAGCTTATATAATTTTTTATCATTTTCAAACAAATCATAAGTTTTATTGTCTGTTAAATTACATTAATATAAAAAAAATAGCAAACATTTTGATAATGAACCAGTATTGTGTTTTGTCATTTTTATGAATTTTACCAATTTTTGTTGCCATGGTAACAAAAAATTTCAAAAAAACCCAGATGTTTTTTTCCTGTTTTTTATTATTCAATGTATCGACTTTAAGATGCAATCATAGTTTATAATGAACTTGTCTGCTCAATGTCATTTTGTCTTGATTTAATATATGATATTTAAGCTATTTTCAGAAAATGTCAAAATACAGATTTTTGCACCTTTTTAAATACCATTTTAGCCCTATATCAAAAAAAAATTTCACAACCTCAACATCAAAATATAAATTTCAAATAATGCCTAATAATATGTTGAAATTTTTTTTCTTCTTGAAATTGTCATTATCATAAAATTGCTGCAACCAAAAAGTAGACATTTTCCAATTTTCATGTCTGATTTCATCAGAAATTCCTCAAAAAAATGGCTGCATGTTTCCATAGCAACCGTTCAACAAAATAAAAAAAAAAAGCTTGCAAACTTTATTTCAATCTTAGCTGCCTATTATATAAAAGAATAAAGCAGTTCTGAGACATGACATGAATCACCCCCTGCCTGGATCTTACAAATAGCTGTACTTAACTAACTTAGATTTATAAATATGTTGATATGAGCGTCTACTGGTGAGTCGTGTAGCCGAAATGCGCGTTTGGCGCACACAATTATAATCCTGGTACCTTTGATAATTGTTTTACTGTGCGTATTGTTGTATATTTCTTTATTCTACATTGGCTTAGTTAGCAAGACACAGTTATAAGTGTAAGTTTCGCATTTTGGCCCCTGTGATTTTGTTTAAATAAAATAGAAAATCAAGTTACAAGTACTTAAAAATGAAGAAAAATTAAATGATGATGTGCGAGTATAGTTTTAATGAAAGGTATGATTCCACTGAAGAGATTGAACCCTGGTTTGCTCAGTAGAATTGTAAATTTCGGGTCTAAATTCATATCTAGTCCACCAATGACGCTAACACTTTATCAGCATTTGTTGACTGTTTTTGAATTGTGTAAATATGCCTCGATCTTTTGAAAGGTAAATTACGGAAAAAGGAGCAGAAAGACCCCCCAATTGTTTTTTTTTTAGACGGTTATCATTCAATGTTGAAACAATGTATGTCTGATATTCATTGACATTTTATTAAATGGATAATTTTAAGTCTGTATGGGGGTGTCTTACAGCAATTTTCGAAGAAAAACATAGAAAACAAAAAAAACAAATGTTTCCATGGACACAAAGCTTGTGCAATTTTGTTAAAAGTGTATTTTTACAGATTTGAAATCTGATTAGAAATAGGATTCTAAATATGTATACATGTTTGGGTATTCTTGTAACATTGGCTATATCCGTTTCAAAATGCATGTACATGTTCTTGAACTTGGAGACCAAATTTCAGCTTCATTTTCTACCTTAATGTATAGCAGGAGGGTTGAGATCTCACACAACTTGTTTAACCCCGCTGCATTCTTGCATCTGTCCAGTCAGGAGCCTATGGCCTAAGTATTGTATGTTTTTCTTTTCTTTTCTTTTAGTTCTTTTAGTTTATTTAAAAAAATGTATGCAAAAAAAACCAGTTTTTGAGTTTATTCTATTTTCACTAAACTAGTACACAATTTTATTTAGAGGCCAGCTGAGTACCACCTATGTTTGTGGGATTTTCTCGCTGCGTTGAAGACCTATTGGTGGCCGTCGGCTGTTACCTGCTCTTTGATCGGGGCATTGTCCCTGACATTTTCCCTTTTTACATTCTCAATTTTATCGAATACATATCATTTTACATTTCATTATTCTCAATTTGTAGTATACTTGTCAGTCCATTAATATTGATACAAAAATCCTGCAGTATTTTCGGAGTCTACAAGGACGACTTTTACGTGCAAGACAAATAACCATCTCTAAACACGGACAGCCATTAAACGTCCCCTTCCGACGGACTATCATCGTTTCTCAAGACCGTTCTCGCAAAAGGTGTATATAATATGAATGAAACTCTGCATGTAGTGAATTTTTTTTGTCACTTGAAATGCCCTCGTAGACAGTAAATGTCAAAAAAAAATTGTCATTGACAAGGACGATGCATGTAAGATTATATAAAGACAACACACCGGGTATGTTTGTCAATGCTGCTACGATTTCCATTGTAATGTGTCTCAACAACCATGTTAATGTGACAAAATAATACTTCTATTAAGATGATTGTTTGTGAACCTTTGCACCATGAACTGTGTCAACAAAACTACAGTAATGTATGAGTCTATCGAAAACGAAAGTTAAATTTGGGATTTATTCCATTCCAAATAGAAGTCTTTTGAAGAATTAAAATTTAAAAGAATATATAAAATAGTAATAAAAAATAAATGATTTTGAACCTTGAATTATTATATATACAATGCAAAGCTTTCCTTACATGTCACCCGGCTGCGTAAATATGCTACCTGTTGATTTCGTGTAAATATCACGTGATCTTGTAACTAAGTAATTTAGTTAAGTATACAGTTGTCGGCTTTAATCTTTGGTCTGGTTGTTGTCCTTAAAAAATCCGATTTTGACGTTGTTTTGAAAAGCATTTTTTTTTAAAGTATTACGGCATTTTATTTTACTTTAAACGAATTTTATCATATATACAATAATAGAAAATAAAAAACAAATATGAACTATTATCGTCTTTACTATAAATAACTTTTAATTTACATAGTCAATTTAATGCAATTTAATGCAATTTAGTAAATTATTAGTACAGATGTCTTTTCATTAATTAATTGCGAAGTTTAGAAACACAAACACGACAAATTTGAACAATTTCTAGAGGCTCCAAAGGAGGCTCGCGGGTACAAAAATTTCAGCAAAAACTTAAACATTACTTTTTCGTTACAAAATTTTATTGATCACACAACTAGTTGTTACTTTATTACATGTATATAGTAAAAAAAATCAATCAAAACAATTAATTCGGTTTAGCCTCATATCACTTTTAAAATGTTATTATAATTGACAAAGCTCCAAATTATCTCCCTTGGTGAAACTGTCATATTTTTGTATTGAAATTGACTTTGTAAAATTATATGTTGAACTTGTCTGGTTGAACATTTTTGCATTACATGTAAAAAGTTTCCCTCATAGTTTTCAAGATAATAGGCACAAATGAAACTACAGGCTCTAAAATATGAAACGCCATGACTGCCTTATGTTAATGATCAGCATTAAATTCAGTGCTCACAACATTATATGCAGTGCTCACAACATTATATGCCGTGCTCACAACATTATATGACGTGCTCACAACATTATACGCAGTGCTCACAACATAATATGGAGTGGTCACAACATTATGCGAAATGGTCAAAACATTATATAAAGTGTTCACAACATTATACGTTTTTTGTTAATGGAGGTGATGATCAGTGATGATGATGATGATGTTTGATGTATGATGAGATTGTTGTATGATGAGATGAGTCGGTAAACTTCGGAATTTTTTATCGGAAATTACCGAATACAGTCATAATTGATAGTTCCCCGTTAAACAAAATAACGCCTGCTATTGTCTGCAATTGGACATTGGATATAATTTTATTAATTTATTGGAAGTTCATTCTGAGGAAAAGATGAAATTAAGGGGTAAATGAATGCACTAGTTATGTTTGTCGTAAGAAATACGCATGGCATAATGTAAGTTAAATAATAGGACGGCAGTAACAATCGTGAATGTGTGACCCCAGCTTTAAAGGCAAACGAGTATCCGAGTACTAAAACTGTACTCGAGTACTCGGCCTTCCGATCGAGTACCCGAATACTCGAGTACTCGTTGCCATCCCTAGAAAATATTAGTTAAGGAAATATCGAAGGAAAATTTGTATGATATATTCCTCGGGGTCATTTTCTACTGAAGAACTTGGTATGCTTGCCAATGAAACAACTTTCCACAAGAGACCAAAATGACACAGAAATGAACAATTATAGGCCACAGTACGGCCTGCAACAATGGACAAAGCCCATACTGCATAGTTATATATAGAAGGCCCCAAAATAACAAACATGTTTAACCCCGCCGTATTTTTGCGCCTGTCCCAAGTCAGGAGCCTCTGGCCTTTGTTAGTCAGGTATTATTTTAACTTTTAGTTTCTTGTGTACAATTTAGAGTTTAGTATGGCGTTCATTACCACTGAACTAGTATATATTTGTTTAGGGGCCAGCTGAAGGACTCCTCCGGGTGCGAGAATTTCTCATTGCATTGAAGACCTGTTGGTGACCTTCTGCTGTTGTCTGCTCTATGGTCGAGTTGTCGTCTCTTTGGCACATTCTCCATTTCCATTCTCAATTTTATTATAAACTTACTGTAGTCCATTCTTTGACCTTATGTCTTGTGGTTTGGTTTGTCATTAGGTTTACCGTGTCATTGACAACATTTCCTTTCTTTAACTGTCGACAGTATCCTCGAAATATTGTCTAATATTTTACCACATGCTTGACTTTGAAATCGCGTGATCAGTTATCAATATATAGCAGGAGATACCCTAAGTTATTTAAGTAATGTCGTATATGTACATGTAATTTATTCATTGTTTCCTTTCGTTTCAATATTTTCAGTTTAACAGAGGACCATTGTAAACCTTAAATGAACAGAAAGTTGATACTATACCCAGTTATCGTATATCTTCAATCATGACTTTTGCTTGTCCATGGCTATGAATCTCATTTTATTGTGCGAATTGGTTTTTATAATTAACATTTTCTAAAAGTTGAGTCTTGTTTTTAATGTCACATACTTTTCAAGGGTTTGATTAGCATTTTGCAACACCAAAATTAGAACGGTGACCCAGTAAAGAAAAGTCGCTTATTTAAGGAGTTTAATCGTCATTCGAACTATACGGCTAATAATCACAGTATTGGTAGATCAAATATTAAACTTAACATTTTGACTTGTCGTCAAAAAATCGTACGGTGCAATTTTTGTAAAATGGGCTTTGAAGCACGTAATTTAACTTTAAAAAAAATGGACTTAAAAAAGTTTTAAGGCCTACATTGTAAAGTAACGTCCGTGCTATGATTTCTGCTATAACAACATTGTTACACTTTATTTTAACGATTTCAAATAAAGTTTAGAAAAATTAGTCCGTTATTAAAAAGTTTATGTAAAAAAAATGACACTACGTACATTTTCAATTGAATAAAGTACGTTTCAATTAAATTTCATCATTTTTTAACGCAAAATGTACATTAAATAACATTTATATGATATTTCAAACCTCTTATTATTAATCAATAATATTAAATTCATTTATCTCAGAAGCACTAATTAAGCAATTCAAGCCAAACACAAGTCCTCACGCTCATATGACGGAGCTATTCGAAGCACATATACAGCCTCTTATAAATACATACAGATAAGCAATGAGGGCTGTATCACTTACATTGAAATACTAGGATGTGTTCCTTGAAGCAGTAGACATTTTGCTGTCAAATGTTAGTGCAGGACGAGAGGGAAATTGGTCACTTTCTTACGATCGTCATATCAAATGTAACGTTATGTTTTTTTGTAACAAACCGTACTATTTATATATAATTACTGAAGGTGGATGCCAGTTTACATAGTCGATATGCTTCAACTTTCTGCGAATGTTCGATCATCTTTTATGGATGGCTACTTTTCTTAAAGACAGACTCCTGGAAAATTTAACGGTCAAAGACCGATATGGCAAAAGAAAAGACCGTTTTAAAAGCCCCAAGGGAATCGGGTGGCACTGTAGGCATAACAAATCAAAAGTCTGCGCTTGTTAGATGTACCCTTACTAGACATTTCCTATAACCCTTTAGTCGTGTAACGCTGAAAATGGTTGGAATTGCTACTTATAATGCAAATTCACAAGAGGAAACAAGACCAACAGCAATGAAGAGAGACGAAGAACATGTTATTGCTATTGTGAACCATCTGAATTATCCATGACTGATCCCTTTGATGTTGAATCCCATCCTCCATGTCTTATCAATGGCATGCTACAAGAGATATTCGAGATTCTTTGCTCACAGCTGTATAGGAAGGATGGAACATGTCTAAGCATTGTATCACTAGTTCACTTTCTTTAGGTTCTTCAAGGAGTTTTTATAGCACAAAAATGTTGAAAACATGACCACAAAAACAAACCTTAAATATAAATCGGGGGAAATACTTTTAGGTGACATACATCCATAACTTGTATTTAGACGTGCATTGAATGTGGGAAAATATAGAGATGATGTACCATAGAACATTTGCTGTCATACCCTGTAGGTCCAATTCCAATTTCCCTTTTTCAAAATGACGGCACCATGAGAAAATCATGTAATTCTTATTTGTTGAAGTAATTAGAATCTGAAGTTCCTTAGCACTTTCCGTACCTTCCTTTGTACCATCACTCCCAACTTACAGTTTGTAAGGTATTGGTTCAATGTATTGATGTTTAGAAAGGTAACCTAAAATATTTGTTGACATTGTAGCTGACTATTGAAAAGTATGTCCCAACGAATTTTTTAGCGCAGACAGTAGCAAATTTTTTTGACCGCTACGTCATGAACAACTCTAAAAAGTCTGTCGAAAGGGTACGCCACCCCTGTACATGCACTAACCGGATGCGACATACCGTATTGCGGGTTATTTTCGCGGGTGTAAAATTTCGCGATTTTCATTGGATAAGGTATACGAAAAATTTTGGCGGTTATTATTTTGGCGGATTCAACATTTTTAACATTACCTTTGCATGTACACTTTTAAATTGGCGGAATTTATTTTGGCGATTTTGTTCTATCCGCGAAAATAAGCGAAAATTTACACCCCGCGAAAATAACCCGCTATACGGTAACTGTCTCTGTTTGGAGTAGGTAAAAAACTGTCTACAAGACTTTGAAGGAAACGCACGACTATTTCTGTGGTTTTCTTTTTAGAGTTTCGTTAATATTGACATAGATGAAGCCTTTGCTTGGGTATGGAAGTAAATGTCAAAGCTTTATGATCATAAATATCTCTTTAAAACCATTCCATCAAAGTAATTATCCAATGCACTTCAAGCTTGCCACCAGTAAAGATGCAAGTCTTTAGTCAGATTACCTCCCTATAAGGCAGCTCTGAAACAGTATGTTTTACGTACTTTGTTTCAAACTAAAAATTTAAAGCGCATTACACATTGCTAACCCCCTTATTTCGTCAATTGTACAATACGGTTGGCGAGATTTAAATGATCCATTACACCCCATGTATTTTAATGGGTATATTTCAGCAGAATTCTTGCAGGATCTTGTATTTTCGTTGAAGGGAAAATGTCCATGTAAAAAAGTCGTGTCTTTGTTCAAAACCCTACATGTCCCGAGCTCTACTCCTGCAAAGAGTCATAATTAAATAGAAATTGCAAATCATGTTCCTTGACAGATGGACCAGAAGATACCCCACTCATAATTCTGTTGTGAGGATCTCTTTGGTTGGAATTTTGAATTATAAATGGTTTCGTGGTATTGGGTGCTTTGAAGTTATCATGAAATATATGAATGAGCTTATGCAAAATACGCCTCCATGATAGCAGTCTTCAGTTGAATAATAATATTTATCATTTATTGATGAGGTTGAATGTCAGCCGGTAAGGTAACTACTGTAACTTTTTTAGAATATTTGCACAATAGATCAAGTGTTTAAAAAAAGTTAATTACCAGAATAAATCGATTTCCTAATTCATTTATTTATTCATTTTCGAAATAATTCATTTTTAACGATTTGAAAATATTGTCTGTATCTGAAATGAAACCAAAATTGTTGTATATATCTTCAAATTTCAAAATTATGGAAGAAAAAAAATAAAAAAACAAAATTTGATCTTTGACCCTATTTTATGCAAAACTGTTACCACATTTCGTTTTGACCACATCATTATTTCAAAAGTACTCATTTTCCCGAATCCAATGATATATAATATAGCCATATAGTATGTTTGACGATTAAATCTAAAAAATATTGGGTCTGGTCACCGTACTATATATACTTAGACGAATAACAGCCGACAGCATATATATTTTAAAATTAAAACTTTAACCCCGACGAGTAGCGTTGATGTAAAACTCAATAAGAAACAAACTAAACACTACACTGAAATTCAATTTCAAACTTCATTTAGATATCATCGGTTGTATCAAATACGTCAGATTTGATGCATTTCACATTCAAACTGCATAAACTGTGCATGTTCCAAACTTATTACCTGCTTAGTGTTAACTCACTATACATTGCATGCAATTTATCGTACAGATGCCTGTAGGCGCAGTATTAAGCATTGCAATTGTAAAAGAATTCAAAATATTAGCTTAAATAGATTTATAATAATAGAATATTGCATACAGATATAGATAGGAATATTTTACAAGCTACGTAAACATGAACGTAAATAGCAAACATAATTCTATGCATGACTCTTTTTGTATGGGATCGTTTTTATTGTGGAGTTAGTCAAATTTGTGTTGTCGCGTCTTTAGTTTTCTTTCTTGTATTATGTAGACAGTTGTTAGTTTTTCGGTCGTTACTAGTAGTATTTTTCAGAACTTTTATCGTACAATACATTTTGATACAAAATGTCCGATAGATGGAGAGACTTCAAAATATTGAAATAATGAATTGCTTTGTCGACACAACTGCAGTAATATAGCTAGTTATGCATTAAACTAAGATAGTTTAACATTTCATATCACCACTGAATTCAGTTATAATAGTATCACTTTGTATTTATCTGAAATTAAAGTGAAATAAAATTAAGAATGAAAATAATGAATGTGTTACAGAAACAAGAACCCGATCAAAACACAAATAAAGAACACGAGGCCACCAATGCTCAAGGTCTTCAATCTAGCTCAAGGAAACCGGCTTCATCTCGCATCTTAACAAAGATTTGTACTAGTTGAATGAAAATAAACGTTACGCTAAAATGAAATTCATATTAATATATTAAATTTAAAAAGTGCAAGACAAACTGCTATAGGCTCATGACTTGGGACAGGCGCAAATATGCGATGAGTTTAAAGATCACAAACCTTCCATATATGTCTAACTAAACTAAATAAACAAACACAGAGTAAAACGCGAGATAAAATCCAGTTGTTGTCAGAATAGATAAAAGTTAAACTCAGTAAAATGACAATGATACATAATTTAACAAAAGGACACATGCAGGAAACTGATTTTTTTCCTTTAATGTGAAAGTTGGTAATGGCATGATACAAAGTTCCGAAAAAGAAACAATTATATATCAACTATTCGTAAATCAAGGTTTTTCTATGGTATATTTGACATAAATCTTCTACTCAACACAATTGTACTGTAGCGATGATGGCTATTAAGTGTATAGATGATTCATTCATTATTGTTTGCATAACACACAGTAGTAACTTGAACATATGTACATTGTATTGTAAGGATGAAATTGATTGATAATGTATAAAACACGAATTCAATTGTGCACTTATATTTGAAATGTATAAAGTATGTGGTTACCATGCTCATAAAAAGAGGCAAACGATACCAAAGTTCTAAATACCAAAGTGATATTCAAGTTCTAAATACATCATAGTTACCGGGATTGCAATTTATATTTGCGCCAGTGACGCTAGAATTAAACTATGTTAAAAAGGCCCAAAAAAAATTACGAAGTTGAAGAGTATTGAGGACTACAAATTCCTAAAAGTTTGTAGCCTAAAAGAGCCATCAAAATGATATCAGACAAATAATTGTTATACATATATTTATATAAGTATACTTTACTTTTTAAATTGTTACTTGGATGGAGAGTTGTCTCATTGGCACTCACACCCCATCTTCGTATATCTATGTATTTACTTTTTAAATTGATACAAATTATATTTCTCTTTAATTCCTTTTTCAATGGTTATTCATGAACATGAAAAGACGAGGACATACATGTTATCTTCGACGTGATTCAATACATATAGCTTTTTATAATACTTACTGAAGAGAATATCAGTAGGACAGTATATATCATTTTCTGTGTTTAGAATGATATCTTGAAATTCTCCGTTTGGTATTATTCGTTGGATATTATTTGACTTTTCACATGCCACGTATAAACGACCACTTTTGTCAGTAGCTACTTCCTTTGAGATCGACTGAAGTGTATCTGAATCGTTCTTCTCCTTCAAGAGTAAAATGACATACAGCGTCACACGTTCTATCTGTATAGTAAATACTTTCCATAGGACCTGAATGTAGATTTGTTATATGACAATCATTCGGTAATCTCACTTTTTTCAATTGTTTCCCTTGCTGGTCAAGTATGTATACGATCTTTTGTCCACCGACACAAATTTTACCGTTGACAATAGTGATAGCCCAGCAAGCAAAAGGTACGGGATGTATAGAATCAGCACTAAATGATTTAATGTCGATTATTTGTATTGATCTCTGAACAGGTAACGTAACGACAACTTTGTCTTCACCAGGTATAACAACTATATCCCATGCTGCGCTAGACAATTGACATTCTTGTAAGTAGTCTCTACTGTCACTGTATAAAAGCAGGTTGTTTCCGTTGAAGGTACATAACAGGAGACGGTTATCATCTGTTATACACATTTTTCTGATGATTGAGTCATCAGATCGTTTGATTTCTATTTTACGTTCAAATCTAAACTTTGATGGCTTTTGATGAGTAAATGATGGAACTTGAACTTGTTGAGGTTTATGGGGTTTATAATCTTCTACGCATTGGAATGTTTTTACTTTTGTTACTCCCAAAGTTGTTAAAGTATTTTCAATACTCTCTTGTGGCTGGAATATCATCCGTCTTGTCATAAGAGTTGGTAAGATGTTCTGAAGTTTGCTCTCTAAGCCAAGGATTTCTAGTTTGAACGAGTGAAGCAGGACAAACATTTGTTTTTGTGAATCTTTCTTGGATTCTTGGTCTATTTTCCTTGATATATGTTTTATCAGTCTTTCAATTAGCAATAAACTGTTTCTATCGAATTCAGTTCTAGCAATATGTTCATTCCTTAACGATCTAGTTTCAAGTGTAGCCATTCTTTTTAGTTCGTCCAATCGATTTTTTATTTTAGCTGTGTAACTCGCAAGTTCAATTGAAATGGTAGATTCATCATTATCAAGATTTACTATATTTATATCTTGACTTGCGATTGCTCTATTTAATGTCATTGTAAAGTTTAACACGGAATCAGATAATTCTTGAAACATAACTGAATGTTTCACATCTTTTGCTGCATCTTCTAAAGGAAGCACATCTTGACAAGAATTATGTTCTTCGGTCTTACAAGATAGACAACATAAGCAATCATTTACAACACAGAAAAAGTCGAGAATGCTCCCGTCGTGTTTAACACAAAAATTCTCAAAAGATAAGGTCGAAATATTTGTCAAATGATGCTCGAAAAATGCTGCATTTGAATTGTGGTTCGATAAACATTGGCGACAAAGCTTATATTGACATTCAGAGCAAAACTGAATAGCGTTTGATGAATCATTTTTCCTAGAACATAGGTCGCATGTTAACCATGAGGTGTCCATTGTCTGTGAGTCAAAGTATTCTAAAAAAGTAAAGTGTAGTAGTTTGACATTTGTATATATGATTAAGCTCTGTAAAGTTATATTTGAACTATTTCAATAAAATATTAAATTTTTGATTTTAACACAACCTATTATTGTGATAGCAATTTAAAGTACATGTGTTTGGAAACAGAACATAGGTATATCAGCAATAATGCCTTACAAACACACCCTTTTTAAGCTGTTGAATGAATAATGATTACTAGTATTTGTGTAGTACTTGGAAATTGTGACCAAAATAATTGTTTAAAAAAAATAGAAGGAACGACAATTAGAATGCAATTATTATGTTCCCTTAAGTAAATCAAAGGGCATGTCTAGCTCTCAATACAATTTATACACTTTCAAGGAATAGCCACTCTAAATCTGTAGTCTAATTATAAACTGCATCAGGTTTATTGTTGCAATGTCAACGATGTCGATTACTTTAGATTAAAAGATTGAATACAAAAGTGTCAAAATTTAGCAATGTTATTTATTTGTTCCTTGAAAGGTAAATAATCATCCTCTTAAATATTCTTGACTTATTGTCTTGAGTAATTAACAATTTGATGGAGAGTTGGTGACTGCTGTGTCGCTGTTTTTGACAAATTTACCTATTATATCTGCCTGTTTGTTCATCATCGTTGTCAATAAATAGAATTTTATGCAACTGTCATACAAGTGAGAGATTTAGCTAGATAATAAAATCAGATTCAACCCACCATGTTTAACGTACGAACATGCATGTACCATGTTACGAACGTGACGGTTGTTGTCAATTCTTTTCTTTTGATCATTACACAAACATAATAAGTGGTAGTCTGATCGGATCGAAAACATCATGTCTTTTCCGATTTTTTTGTAAGTTCTTTTAAGCTGGGGTCACACATTCACGATTTTTACTACCGTCCTAGACAGGACCATTCCCGATTAAAATTTATCAAAAGTCTGATCAAGATCCTGTGAATCGCGAATGAAAATTCAAACTTAAATAAAAATGAAAAAAAAAAAATTATTTGATCAAGACAACAATCAGATAGTGTTCAGAAAGCGACGATATTCAACCGTCTCTAAGCGAATTAGTCCCGATAATCCCGTTCTGAATCCGCTTCTAATCCGATTTGTATTTTTCGCCAGGTAAAAATCGACCGAGTATGTCACGACTTCGTCCCGACTCTACCGAACGTAATCCGACAGAGATCAAACAGTGACCAGACAGTGAACCGACGCTGACGGAAGATATCCGATAGATAGAAAACTGTCGGCATATTCGGGATGATCAGGTACTGTCGGAATGTAATCCTATCACGGTCCGCTCTATCGCATTGCAACCGGCTTTGTCTGGTCTCAGTCGTATTGTATTATGTAATTGTCGGGACTCTGACGTGGGTATCATTGATTAATTTCGTATTAATAACGGAGCTGTTTCGGCAATATCTTGATGCAATCTGGACTCAATCGGCTGAAAAACAACTATGAAAAATTACTCCAGATCATTCCCGTTTCACAAGATACCGTCCAGAATACACAAGACATTGTTCGGAATTCGATCCGATACAGCAGAATATGTCACGACATAGCCACGATTGTAATCCGACTAGACAAAATCGGCTGAGTTGTCCCGAATGTTACGGGACGCACCTAACTGTCGGGGTGCTTTGCCGAACTATTCGGACCCTTCCCGACCCGTAAGAATCTGTTACGAACTAAAACGACTGTGTTCAGACAATGATAGGACATTCCAGATAATTGAGGATACTAATCCGACTTTTACACTTTTCGTGTCGTATTGCTGTCTGATCTCAAACGGGAGCAATAATCGGCAATGTGTGAACCCCGCATTAAGGTTATTTTGACAATTTTTTGGAGATTTCAAATGGAAAATGAGGATGAAAAAAATACCCCAATCTATCACATGTTCATAAGCCTGCTCTAAAGTCACAAACGAAGTTTAAGATTATTATACTATTAAAGATTTTTGCGATAAAGATATAAAAAAGACACAAAATATTCCTAACGTAAATAAAGGCAACAGTGATACACTGTTGTTCAATAGTCATATCTCGATTAAACAAAATTAAAATCGTGGGTTGCACAGTAAATATAAAAAGAAAACAACGATTAAACAGAAACACTGAAGTAAAACGAAAGCAAACGCCAACATGCATAGAAACAAATGGCTATCATTGGCGTCTACTACTAATGATTCGCAATAACCACCAAACTTATGTTGTAAAAGGAGTAGGTCCGGTAAGGACCGATTTTGGCCTCAAATTTCAGGTTCATCTGACGAAAGATTTTGACAACTTTTTAAACACTAAAGTGTCTATTTTATTTGGTTCAATTAGTTTATGTAAATGATTTTAACTGATTGTGTCATTAAAAACGATTCGATTCAAGCTCAAATATGAAAAATCTACCAAATATGTCAAGAAATGTCACTTTGTAGATGGTTTATGTCAAAAATGAAAGTGGCTGCATCCGTGTTCATCCTCAACCTTTATATATGTTATATATTTTCATAAAATACAACTTATATTTTAATATTAAGTATGAACACGAATGCGGCCACTTTCGTTTTACACAAAAGCCGTCTAAAACTGAACTAAAATGCTAGAATTGTGAAGATTTCACCGATTAAGCATGACTTCATAGTGCTAGTAACCGATATATGTGCACTGTATTGTAAAAAAACAGCCCATATTTATGTAACAGAAGCATTCTACTGTTCAATTAATGAATTAAAATTTACATTTTAACAACTTTGTAAATCTGCTATATTTTGGGGCCAAAAAGGGGTTTTACCGGACCTACTCCTTTGTATAATATTTTTGCCACATGTACTTGGTCGATATCCCTGTAGGTGGACTTAAGTAGTCCTGATGATATTTCTAGCTCACAGCCTGTATCTAATACCTACATATAGACATATGTCATTCGGTTTTTCCATTGTTTTGAAGTTTGATGTTGATAAATTTTGGAAATGATAATAAATTAAAAAAGTATCTTTATCAAGCACAGCTGTGAACTTTCATCCAAGCCTAGCTATTTGGTTCATTTTGGTTCTATTTTGTTTCATATTTTTATGACCTTCTGAATTTTTATCTTTTATACCATTTTAATTGCGCACTATACATTTCTGGAATGGAATTGCAGTAATTGTAAGCTTCCTATTTTGATACATTACTCACTTGATTCAAATTTTTCATTAGATACCGAAATTGTTACTTGAACAATGGTTTTGGTATCCGTATCAAGATTACAAATGTCAAGTAAATCTTTTAAAAATGATTTTACAGCCAATTGAAATTCGACGTCGCTTTGCAGAAAACGTAGCTGAGCTGATGTCTGAATAACTAGTGATCCCTTATAAACAAACACTATACGGAAAAACTTCCCCATTAGAGATGAAAAGATTTCCAGTGTTTCTTTGATTTCATCTATATCCCATTTAGCTGGTGTCCCCAGTGTCCATTCTACATAGCAAATATCTTCATCTAAAGCAGAATCAAAGGCAATATATATATATTAGAAAATGAATAAAAAACATTAGAGTATATTTCCATCAAAGTCATACTTGTTATACGAAACATAACGTTAGTTCCAAATATTTGATCTACTTTTAAAAACTGTTATGCCTTTTTTCTCCGATAAACTTAACATCTTTATTTGTAAGTTCAACCAACATAGAAATATATCCCTACATGAAACTTAATTTAGGTATTGTACTAAATTCTCATAAGTTCAAGAAATAGAATATAGTTAACGAAAACAATCCTTTTGGTCTTTATAAATATTTGATTGCTTGGAACTTTGTGCTTCGTATAGTATACTATATATTATGTAACGCAACATCATAGCAAAACAAATGCAAAGTTGTCAAAAACTAAGTAGCTAACTTAAACGCAAAGAACATACCAAGTGAAAGTACTTTTTTGAATGGATCCTTTTCTTTAGAGAGCTCATCTTTCCACAATGTTTTGACTTCAAATACAACATTGCGTATGCCAACATTGAGCGCTTTGAACAGATAATTAAATGATTAACAATCTAGACATGTTTTTACAGGTTATATTAACAAAGCTCAAATAAACGTACATACATGAGATAGTTTACTACATTGTTTACTATCTATATAATGCTTAACTACTGACATAAACTTCATCTGTATGACAAGGATTGTTAATAAGAGTTTATCCTTATAAGGTCTTTTCACCTTTTCTTGGAAAGACATATTGGTTTTGTTCTGATGATTATTATTATTATTTTTTTCTTCCGCCTTATTTTTCCTCTTGCGTAGAATTGTTCTTTCATCAGATGTCGCTTAGATATTAGGAATGTGATATTTATAGTTTAAACGCTTTAAAAATTGAAAAGAGTTATCTCCCAAAACAACTTTCGTGTAACCACTGCTACTTCGCAACCGTAAAAGATTAAGACAAAATTATTTTACCAAACTGCTCGTTACATCTTTAGGATAAGGATATTTATTTGAACCGAAGCTTTCCGTATACTCCATATAAGAGTTATTTCACCTTATGTACTTGATATAAGTAATATGCGTTTCTAACTGGTAAACAATGAGTGATAGAGAACTAGTTTTTTTTCTATTTCTGATTTATGTTCCAAAAAAATTAAAGTAAGGCCAAGGTCAAGGTCATATTATAAATTTTGGGTATTTTCCCTTATTTTCAAAATCCGTAAAACATATCGATACATTATTTTCACTTAATTGTTAGTTGCGACATGTTGTAACTTATAATTTTTTGATTCGAGGTCCTTGGTTTGACCTTGAAATTGAGGCAAAGGTCATAAGTTTAAAGGACATTCTAGATTTTGACCTTTGTTTTAAATGCATATTCATACACCATAAAGCCATAGAAACTGACATTTTAGACTGATTTTTAATACTTTGATATCGAAATAGATTTTTTACTAGAGGGAAGACCTTCCATTGTTCTCTGAACAATTGGTTTTTAATTTATCTTTAGTTTCCTTATTCTATACAGTGTAGATCTATTCTGTTTTGGGAAATTCCGTGTTAACCTCTAGTGTTTATGTAGAGTTTTTTTTTATGAATATTGGTTGTTATTTCATGGTCTTTTACAATGTTTTCGTTAGTATCTGTATCTTAAAAAAATAGATTCTGTTGTTGTTATTTTTCTGCCTCCTTTTTTCTAATTAGAACTAAATCTATAATATACTAACTACTAGTATTAGAAGGAGTACGTTGTACATTGATGTATGTATTAGTTCTTTATATTTTTGTATTTAAAATGTGTTTATGTTTATTTGTTTGGTTGAGATGGTGCACTGTTGTCCGTTGTACTGTCTTTTCATAATGGTGGACTTCCTAAGTTTATTTTGAATTGTATAGATTTTTAGACATTAAATTTTTCAATTAGTATGTTACTTTCGCCATGTGTTATTTATGAATTCTTTTGGTACGCTGTGCTTTCGGTATTTCTTTTTTGAAAATTGGTCGTTTTGAGAGGCTGTTAAATTTCAGACTTCATAAATATCAATTTCTATATATTCTTTTATGGGTTTAATATGTCAGGATAATAATCATCACATTAGCTAGATGTTTTACGGTTTTGAAAGTAGGCATTTCTCATACTTTAAAAAACAAAATGGGCAAACTTTATAATCTAACTGGGACCAAAAATATCAAGCGTCATACTAAAACTAAAACCTACAAAAACAAAAATAAGATACAAAACAGAACGACACCAAACATAAAGATATATCGCTTGCTTACAGTTAACAAAATTGAAAACTTATATTTTGCACATTAATTAGAATTCCAGTTTATATTGATTATTTCAAAACTATCCGACAAAGGACTTGTCTTTCATGTCTTAAAGTCCAGTCAAACTAAGATTGTACCTCAAACTAATTGAAACAGATAATGTTTTAGTTCTAATCTATAGCATTATGATCTTTATATACATAAAAAATTCCCATAAAATCTAACTTGAGGAAAATCAAAATCCTATGGAAATTAACATTGGAAAGGTAGATAACTCTTGCAAAAAAGGCAGAAATATCAATAAAAATTGATACAAAATTACAACTTTACCGCTTCTATAGGAATTTCAAATTGTGATTCCCAAAGTTAGATTTTATTGGACATTTTTTCTGTAAATATTTAGGGTATAATGCTAAAGATTAAAACTTCAAAATCTTCTGTTGCAATTACTTTCGGATTAGGGTAAAATTTATACTAGATTGACTGGAATATTATCAACCATTTCCCCAATAGAAGAAACCAACCTTTTATATTACCTTTGTGTTCTTGAAAACAGCTTAATATCTCGGTTTTTATTTCTGTTGTATTCTCTACCAAATTCCTTGTTTGATTGGCAAATGATTCGAGAGTGCTCTTTTGCTCGCCTATGAACATTTCAAGAATCTGTAAAATGGTCAATAGAAATATTTGTCAATACCATATCATATCATACTGTTAGTTTTGTTAATCTTTTCTTGAAGAAAAAATATTATAAGGGAAACAGTCATGTCAAAGAAGCGGTATATACTCGGTATAGAACTTTCAGCATTGCTTTAGTCTATATATAAAGATGAATTGTTTTATCGTACAATGTTTTGTTCATCAGCTTAAGTTATGAACTTCCTTTTAATTAAAAGATATTACGCAAAGTTAATGGTTTTGATGTTTTGAATCTTACTATCAATATGAGTAATACGATATATGACTTACTTTATGGATACTGTCGTTGTTATTCTGTGTAACGTCGTTGTGGATAATTGTCGATAGATTGCTCTTTTTAAAAGTAGAAATTTGACGTTTGATCATGTTTAGATGTACAGGCCCTAGTACACCTGCTATATTCAACAATGATTGTTCGACCAACGCAAATTGTTTATCGAATTCGGACTTAGTCATTTTATTATTTGGAGAATGAGCAATGAAATTTCTTATCTTTTTAATATCTTTTATCCAATTTGGATTTCCAGAAATTGACCAGGGTTGGCAACACGACTTTATGACTGAACACAAAAGTGTGATATCCATTAAAATCACAGATGTCGTTCGTTTGGCAGAAATACTACAAAGACATAATTGTTTAATCTGACGTCCTTCTTTTCTTTTGTGGTCTTTCACTTCTTGTCCTTCGTCTGTTTCAAACAACGAATCAAACTGAGTACCAGTTAAACAACATTTTTTCTATGGACCCGCCAGTGAAAGTGTTTTACATTCACAACATGGAATAGATGGATATAATTCGTGAAACAAGACATGCTTATGATTATCTAAGAAAATAAAAAAATCCAAGGAGTTTAAAACTTTTATCTCGAAGTAGAGTTGGAGAACTTCTGTTGCTGGTCCAATAATGAAGGTTAAAAGCCTTCTGTTGCTAGTCCAATAATGAAGGTTAAAAGCCTTATGTAATACTCTTCTTTACTTTCTTCTGCCTCGGCCATATCACTTTTAATTCTATAAAAAAAGTGATATTTATATGATGTGCAATGTGTGTCAGTTGTTAACCATAAGAGCAAATATGGTTTATACGAGAAGATACGAGCTACACGTTTTTTTTTCAAATTTGATCTCGTGTTAAGAAGTGGTATATTTTGAGTTCTTCTATCAGCCAAAAAAAAAAATCATCATGAAGTAATTTTGCACAAAATGTGAGTAAGAGTGATCAATGTTATAAACTCTGAAAATTATAAAAAAGTAAATTAGAATTTGAAATTAAAAGATTAACAAATATTTTTGATTAAATAGTCGTTGAACATAATTTTGAAATGTGTTACATCACAGAATGATATATTTGTCAGTATCTGGAATTAAGAAAACTAGGGTTCTTAGATTTGCATGTGCATAAAAAAATTCAATCATGGTCTTCAATCTCTCCATTGTGCAAATTCCGTATTTTTTGTTTTAATACTTTACTCAATATTAATCTTTATTATCTGTTGCCTATGACTTTAAAGACAAGAATACCAATACAACAATTATTGTTAAGTAATTAGATGTATTTCCAAAGTTTCGTGTGTCTAAATTGCTTTTATGGATATATACATTTGGTATGAACGATCAAACCTAAGCATTTGGAAACCAGGAATGTTAAAAACGTCACCACGTAACAATAACACCGTTCAATAACGTCCAATTACCAATGACCTATTATTATCAAACCTATAAAATACCAAATTTCTTATACATATTTCTAAATGTAACTACGTTTGTACATATATAAATCAACAATGTATTTCGGCTTATCCAGATGCACTCTTCGCCTCAATACATGTAGAACTAATTAGTGGCACAAGTAAAAGTTTGAAGACCAAAACAAGTGTTTGTATGAACAAGGAAGATATTTCAACCGAGTAAATATACATATGTGTTACTTTATTGCAAAACAAAGTTAGAATTAGTATTTTTGACCTTATTTTCCAGCTGTGAGTTAATAAGACATTGTAACGTGGACATGCTTTTGCAAACTACTACAATGAAAAAGTTTAATAATAATATATATCGTGTAAAGTTATTCTTACATATGAGCTAACTACTAACTTCATGTATTTATTCCGTTTAAGTCTTGCGATGCTGTGACACCTTTTGTAATCACAAAAAGTAAATGAAATAACTTTGTGTCATTCGTTTAATTTCCATAGTTTAAAAACCTTTCAAAAAGTTTCACACATTTGGAGTACGCTTTAAAAAATATACCAAAAATGGGTTAGTTTTTGAAATGGCAAAATAAAGCAAGAACACATGCATTTATCTTTCTCAATATTTACAATTGCCGTACGAAAACTTTAATAAAAAAACGTGCACTGAAAAGTTTTCATTCACGGCACGTGGGCTGTCATTCTTTCTCTCGGTGTAAATATAGCGAGACCTCTTGCAGAAAACGTTTTGTAGTAAGCAACATTATATGTTGAACATTAAACAAGGGACGTTCTATATTCACATTAATACCGAAATCATTGATTACCCTAGACGAAGGTTAGTAGTTTTCAGTATTAAAAAAAAACATGAGGCAACATATGTAAAAAGTTTATTCTCATCATCCCCCAAACATCTATAAACTTGAAAATTTTATTTCTTTTTAATTGCTGTAACTGATGAAAACGCGAATCTCAAAATTCTAATGTCATTGCTGCAGTAACAATAACTTCCTTTTAACAAAATAAACGATCAACAAAAGAAAAGATAATCTTTCCTCTTTCTTTATGAATAGTTCAAAACTAGAAAAGTTTAACGCAAGCTTATTGAAGCGTCGATCGAAAAAAAAAATGTGTGTGCTATGATATCGCTGAATTAAAACAACAATTTTTTTGCAATTTATTACGTAGAATCAGATGAGTATAATATACACAAGTTGACGTTCTGGTTCACAAAAAGGAATTGACAAATATGGTCGTTATATGTATTTTAGTTTTTTGTCAGAAAATAAAAAGACCTACCTGGATTTTGACCTGTTTCTTTTCAATTCTAAACTATACGGGAAGGTAAATAAACACCTGATTTGCAAATGATACGGTATTCACAGTCACATCCGTTCAAATCATCTACTGGTTGGTATATATCTATTGTCCTCCTACATGTCAATCGAAACAGTTCACTGCATTCGATAAATATAAACCGCAAAAAGCAATCTGTATATTTGGTCTTCCTTTTAATCTTTGAAGTCTTACTTCACATCTCACAGTGGAAACAGTTGTGTAAGACAAAAAACATCAACGAATTAATCAATCAATTAACTAAACAAATCAACCGATCAATTAATCAATCAATCAATCGATCAGTTCATATGTTTCAATCCGAAACTAAAAGTTGATATTTTTTATTTTTTTTTAATCTGCAACTAATCACTACGTATAATGATAAATAATTTATCATAAAGACTGATGGCACAATACCTTCTTTTTGGCATAAAGACATTGTATTAATAAAACATTGAAATTTTAGCTAACTACATGTATAAACACGAGATTTAATCCACAATGTTCACCAAATACAAGTCAGGAATATGAATTATTATCCACTTGTTCCATTTTGTTTGTGATTTAGATTTTGACTAGGAACTTTCCAGTTTGAGTTTTCCTTGGGGTTCAGTATTTTTGTAATTTTTTTCCCCCCATTATATGAAGTTTAATTTGAGTGAGCTTGTGTTTGCAGCAGTCAACATTTTTTTTTATAAATTAAATGATATTTTCTCAAACTGTTATGTCATTCCAATATGTATTTTAAAGTAATAAGGTGCAAAGAGTCTGGTTTGGCCGTAACATTGAGGTAAAGTATAACCAAAATATGTAATTGTTTTGTATTTGAAATTTTAGACCTAAATCATTTGATTTAATATCAATCTGAATCAAGAATGAATTTATTGTTTTGCACATATTTTAGAGTTTGCAATAATGGATATTTTTTTTGGGTAAAGAGTAAATAAATAGATACACGAAAAAGTTGTTTAGGACGTAAATCATTCTTTTAAAGTTGTGTTTGTGTTTGCAACTAGCCTACATGAATGATTTATCAAAAACCAGTCTTACATTGTCCTTTTATAATTCTATAAACTCTATGAAACTTAGTTTTAAAAAAGTTCATGCAAATACTACCGAAGATGGAGTGGGCTATTATTATGTTCGTAATTAGTGTCTTCACCTCTGAAGGACGATTTTAGTAAAAACGAACATTTGATTGCCACAATACCTCATAGAACGACTTACTATGAACAGGATCTACTAATTCTACGTACAGGAAGACATGGTATCATCCCCAGTTTTGGTGTTGCTCGGTTTTTATTTTCTGTGAAGTGTACTGTTGTCCTTCTATCCATTGTGCTAATTAAAGAGTTGGTCAAATTCAACATTCCAATTAATGGACAGAAAACTGATGTGAGTAAATAAACAAAATATATATCTTCAAAACAATTCAAATCGGAAAGTATCTTGGCAAAATCCCATGTTCAAACAATCAAACGAATCGAAACAACTGCCTTGTCTTTAACTAGCATAGATATATCCTCATGTAGAAAAAAGGGATTAAACCTGGTTTTATACCTAGCTAACACCCACACTTTGACAATCGCAAAAAAAGGTCCATGTATTTTTGATCATTTTAATCAGATTTATTTGTTAATTCGTGTATCATAAGCATGCAATTATTATGAAAATGCTGCCATGTTTTTCTTTAAAAATATCGATGAAAACTTTATAGTGTAAAGAATATGCAAGTTGAGTTATCTTCCTTTTAACAATACAAATCCAATTGATTATAATAACGTTTATAAGCTTCACTACAAAAATGTATCTAATAACGCACAACACAGAAATACTAATTACTGGTTTCTCTACTCTCGCGGATGAAACGTCTACCGGCAATCGTTTTGACCCAACAGTTACCTTCCAAAACATCAGGCTCCAAGAGTATAATGCCAACCACATTACGTCTTATAACTAACAAATATCAGTTACTACTATTTGATGGCTAAATCCAATACGTTATACGAAGCCTTGGAAACCATACTGCAAAAAAGTTGATCAAAATACGAATCCTTGTAATTTCTTTAAAGAATTTAAAATGCAGGTTACAAATACCCTCTAGATCAGTGTTTTGAAGGAATATGACAGTTTTTCTTCATTCTTTTGAATTTGAGCTTTCAATTTTGCCATTTTAATAATATTATTGTTTTTGGCTCTAAGTAGGTTTCATTAAGTGTGAATACTCCTAAATCTTACTTTCTTGTCATTTCTCGTCTTATTATTTCTTATATGTACCACCTTATATAAGTATTTTGTATCACGATCAATTTTCAAAACTTTACATGAGACCAAGAACTGAATTACAATCCATATTAAAACTCAATTTAATTGATTAGCTTTTCATGATGAATACTTGTATAAGTAAAAACATATCACAATTCACACTGGTGCTGCCAATTATTATAGTTATTCAAGTGTAAAAGGATTCAATTTTATGAATGAATTCACGACGTTACCTTAAATGGCGTTGCAACATTATTTTGTTTAATTCATTTATCATGTCAGTCTTTTACAATAACAATTATTAAACAAACTGTAAACGACACTCCTCGAAAGTAAATTAATCCGCAAATAGCATAGTTTTTTTTTAAAACCTACAACATAAATTAATTAAGAAGGCCCCTTTTATGGTATGACTACATCTAGGAAAGTCGTTAGCTGAGATTAACAATGTGTGTAGTGTACTAAAACTAAGTACGTTTATCGATATGCAATGAAGACGACATGCTTGCATTCGAAGGCTAAATACTTGTAGTAGCAGTCTTTGCTTTTAAATGAAATAGAATATCAATAGAGTTTTCCTATCATAGTATTTTTCACTTAGTTATTAAAACCATGGGTATGCGCATGATCAAACATCCGGGGACATTTTCAAAACTGACCAAGCTGAATAACCAAGTTGATGCAAGAACATGAAGAATATAATATGTAATTTAGAACATTTCAAGAAACATTGACGGAAAAAATCAGGTTCCCCGATTTGAATCAAATTCTAATATTTGATTGATAACGTACCTAAACTTACACCAAAAGTAAATAAAGCCGTTTAGAAACAATAAACAATGCATGGTCCCCCTTATAATGAATCAGTTTGTTTGTCGTTGTACATGACTTCTTTCTTACTTCGTTTCGGTTATTAGCTGAATCTTGTGTTTTCGCCATCTTTTTTTCAAGGGTTTGATTAGAATTTTACGACAACATCAATATATACTAAGACCAATCAAATTTAGTTTTAGGAATAACAGACGACAGCATATTTAATTTTATTTCAAAATTAAAATTCTATCCCCGACGAATAGAAAGAACTTAACAATGCACTAAAACTTAATTTGAAACTTCATTTCAATATCATCGGTTGTATCAAATACGTCAGATTTAATTTAGTTCACATTCAAACTGCATAATATGTGCATGTTCCAAACTAATAACCTCACTATACATTGCATGCAATTTATTTTCTTTTTTTTATTAGAATGTTGGTGTTTCTGTTTGAATTGATTTAATCTATACATTTTTGGGCGCTTTATAGCTTACAGCTCTGTGTGAGTCGAGTGTATATTCTAAAAGCCACACGTTGACCTACAGTTGTTAACTTTTTAGACGTTGTTACTTGGTGGAGAATGTCTCATTGGTACTAACACCACATATTTTTATTTCTATTTATTCAGTAACATTCATACCATTTCTGTGGTTTTTTTTTGGTATCCATCAATTATTACAATTCGTCTGCTATATAGTTATCAAAGGTACCAGGATTATAATATTAAATAATACTAACTGATATGTCTTAGTTTAATGGGAAGTCTTTAACTTCATGTACATGTACATTTGCATTTAAAAAAGTGTCATTTTCTTTAGGAGAAAACAGAAGGAACTTATACTGAATTATGAAATAGTTTTTGAATAGCAAACGGAATACACACCGGAAAGTAATACTTTTGTTGAGGCTAAATATTTTTAACCACCATAACATTTATTCCATGTCTAAGCAAATTACTTGTATAAGTGAAAAAAGCAACTTCCAATACTATTTATGTGCTGCCAATTATTTTATTTATTCAATTTTACGCCCTTATTTACAGACGTCAAAGGCTTTATTTTATGAATTAATTCACAAAGTTATCTTTTAAGAATTGAAACATTAATTAATTTGATTCATTTACCGTTTTATGTCAGGCTTTCACAATAACAACTATTTGATAAAGTATAAATGACACTCCTAGAAAGAGAAACAATCCGTAAATAGCATAATTGTTTTTCTAAACTCACAAAATGGATTAATTGAGTGAGCACCTTATATCGCCTGACTTCATCTAGGAAAGTCATTCATAAAGTTTAAACAAGTGTATGGTATTCTGAAACTAAGAATAGTCATCAATATGAATAGCAGGTTCAATACTTTTAGTAGATAGTTATTCTTTAAATAAATGACAAAGCATACCATTACAGTTTTGCTAACACTGTAATTGTTTTCAATTATTTCAATCATAGATTAGACGCATTATCGAACATTCCAGGAAATCAAAATTCTTTTTTAGAGACATCAGTCTTTCCTTTTTTAATTTAGCTAAGTTGAACAACAGAACGCATGCAAGAGTATGCTATATATGATTTTAGTACAATTCAAGTGACATGAGCTGAAAATTTAATATTCACCGTATTCACTCAAATTTTCATATTTGATTTATTACGTACTAAAACTTACTATAGCCACAAAGAAATAATACACAATGCGTGGTCAGGCTATAATGATTAATAATTTTGTTTGTCTTCTAGAATAGATTCCATCTCCCTATTCCTTGGTATGGCCCCGATTACTGCAGTCGATAAATTAATTCGATTTAAATATTGATATGAATATAAATGCTCAGACAATCACGTGCAATCGTACAATGATGATTTTACTAGGTCTTGTTTATCTCATGATTACCTAAAAAAGAATATGTAAATCATTGGTTTACACGTAGAAAATTAGTTTGAGGGCGAAAAAAAGGTTATTCCTGTTGTTTTCATGTTTCCACTTTTCAATGTTGACATATATTTTAAAAGAATGAGCACTAGGCATTCGCAACATATGTGCATTTAAATTCCACTCGACATTGCATTACAGTAGTAGGAATACGCATTCGAGTGCGTTGAATTATTGATTTGCAAGCCAATAATACATCAGCGATATTTTCACGAAATTATTACATATTGTCTACTAAAGGCGATATAACATTTCTTTATGAAGCTTTAAAAATGCTTGAAAATTATATTATACCGTAATTATATTGTTCCTCTTGTTCGTTATACACTGTAAACAAATTGATACGGATTTGTTTGATTATAGAGAGGCAAGGACATTTCTAAGTATAATGAATTGTGAATTTCTAAGAAGGGAATCATTTTAGGCTTTATAACTATTTTGATCTGAGCGTCACTGATGGGTCTTTTGTAGACGAAACGCGCGTCTGGCGTATTGAGTATTAATCCTGGTACTTTTGATAACTATCTTATAAAAAGAGCATACAAATTATGGAAAACTATTTAATTTCACTTTCCGTAATCGGCAGAAAAGTCCGTTGGTTTTTTTGATTTCTGTTAAATTCCATAATTTTTGCGTTTCTGTATACCGTGAACATACGTTTATTATAAATAAAGTGTATTTGCTATTAACTATCAATTCCAAGTTTCTTCTCCACGGCGATCACTGCTATATTATACAGAGAGTCACAACATGTATATATTATAGTAGTATAATCATAGTAAACATGAAGAATAACACCAACATAATTGTCCCGTCCAAACACGAAAATAATTTTCCTGTCCCATAGTAATTATAAAAAATATGTTTAAAAGTTTAAAACCGGAAGTCTTGTCTATGACTTAAAAGTTGGTCTGATGACGGAAACAATATCGGACGCCTTTTTCACGTTTTTCTCCCAAAATGACCTAAACTAAATTATCATGCGAATAGATGACAAATACACCTATGCAAGGTACCTATATGACACAGAGGCATGATGATTAATTCATGACGTAAGGAAGAGAAGCGACACACACATTAAGGTCCTCTCGTTCAATAGTACAATAGTATAGAAGCCATTTGATTGAAATTGTGTTTATTTCTTTTTTTATTTTTTTAGGGTACGATATTAAAGTGATGTCACTCCATTACTTGCAGTAATAATTGCTAAATGTAAGTAGTTGTATTTCAAATGAATTTTGATGAACTACATATGATTTAACAATATGTGACATGATCATAGATACACGATAAAAGATAATCAAACACTTATAGTTGTTTGTAAATCACTGTGTCTAAACCACACCGGCAAAATTTGTTCAGACTCGATGGTATCTAACATCCGGCACAATGACGGGACACTACATGATAGACAGAAGAAAGCTAGATTTCTCCTTATTTTCTTATTTTTTTTTATGATATCGAAGAATATATATAAATATACACAGAAATACAAGTATTGAGATGTTCATAAAAACAAATTTTGCAATCTCCGTGTCAGTATCTATCTTCTCATACCTTTCTGTCCGTGCAGTGTGAACAATTTAACGAGAAATTAAGCAATTTCGAGGCAAGGTACAACCAATTCGTCATTGTGACGAGCATTTTTACTTATTTCTCCGTTGATATAGAATGGTTGTAGAAAATATTGCATATCACAATAGAAAATAGTTGTATATGTATATATATTCTTCGATATCATAAAAAAAATTAAAAAATAAGGAGAAACCTAGCTTTCTTCTGTCTATTAATGTCCCGTCATTGTGCCGGATGTTAGATACTGAGTCTGAGTCTGAACAAATTTTGCCGGTGTGGTTTAGACACAGTGTAAATGTTAATGGTATAACTTGCTTGTGATATTTGGAAATGTTGGTGTTGGTAGAAAGATACATACTTTTGGTTTCTATCTTTTTGTTTTCTTGTGTGATTATAATTTTTTTAATTAACATAGACAATAGTTATAAGCTGACTTTAGTCCGTTATTTGACCTTTTGTCTTGTGGTTTGGTTTGTCATTAGGTATACCGTGTCATTGACAACATTTCTTTTCTTTCATTTTAGACAGTATCATCGAAATATTGTCTAATATTTTACCATATGCTTGACTTTGAAATCGTGTGACCCATATATTGCATGGCTGCGTTCAATATCGTAGCATTTACGTAGATTTTGATTATTGAACGTGCAGCTATAAACTAGTTGCTACATAGATATTGATAGCAGCTACGTAGCTGCTACAATGCCAGGAAATACTAAGTTTTCAAAGTAATGTCGTATATGTACATGCACGTACCCTTTTCAATAATACCAGTCGTCCGAATATTTTACAGTTTTACAGAATTCCATTTTAAACCTTAAATGAACAGAAAGTTGCTTTCTATACCCAGTTATCGCAATTATCTTTGATAATCATCTGATTGTCCATGGTGATGAATCTCATCTTATTGTTCGAATTGGTTTTTATTATTGATTATTCGCATGTTCTCAAAGTTTCTGATATACAGAATATGACTTGTTTCTCGCGTCATAGCCCTTATAAGCTGAATCTTTTTCCTCATATACTTTTCAATGGTTTGATAAGCATTTTACGACCACGCTAATACATACTTAGACGAATCAAATTTAGTTTTAGGAATAACAGGCGACAGCACATTCAATTTTATTTTAAAATTAAAACTCTATCCCCGCCGAGTAGCGTTGATTTGAAAATCAATAAGAAAAAAACTTCACGATGCACTAAAACTTAATTTCAAACTTCATTTCAATATCATCGATTGTATCAAATACGTCAGATTTGATGCATTTCACATTCAAACTGCATAAAATGTGCATGTTAATAACTAATAACCTACTAAGTGTTAACTCAATTTATATCACATGCAATTTACCGTAAAGATGCCTGTAGACGTAATATGTAGCGTTTTAATTGAAAAAAGATTCGAAAATATTGACTTTAATAGAATTATAAAAAGATTGCATAAAAATATAGGGAGGAATATTTTAAAAGGAAACATGCATGAATGTAAATAGTAAATAAAGTTCTACCAGATGACTTTTCTTTGTACGGTTTTCGTTTTTATTGTGGGGTCATGTTCGTGATTATGTGTCTATAGTCTCCTATCTTATATTTAGTAGACAGTTGTTAGTTTTGTCGTCGTTGTTTCTTTTTTTTAAGAAATGTCGATTTTAGTTTAACTTTGAACTATCTAAATATATCTTCGGTATCTTCAACTTCGTACTTTTTGGACCTTTTAAACTTTTTATGCGAGCGTCCCTGGTATTCTTTTGAAGACGAAATGAGCGTATTGCGCAAACACAAAAGTTCAATTCTAGTATTTATGATGAGATTATTTCCGTCTGTCTCTCTGAACATTTTCTGTTTAATATAGGAATAGATAACATGTTGGAAATTCAAAAGAACTTCTCAGATATTGAACACTTTCTATCTCGAAAAAAAACCCGCACTTTCAAATTCAAAGACATTCAAACCAATGTATGTACGTTCGTTACAGATGTACATGTAGAAACCATAAATGAAGATTGTCTTTTTTCTTCGTTTTATTTGTTTGTCCTGACAATTTTATTCAAATTCTAGGCAAATGTGAATAGAAATAATACACGCTTTAATTCGTTGGTAAAAATCAAACTGATAGATACACGTCCCACTAGACCACGATCGCACCACGCTCACCGCGATCTTAAATAAATTTAGATCGTTGTGAGGTCGCGGTATGAGCGGCATGAACATGTTAATTTTCGTGGCTTTCACGATGCTACTACGTCCTAATTACGCTTCTACAACGATCCCGCTATGATTAAACCACGTTCTCACCGCGCTTATTCTGCGACCTCACTACGCTTATATAGATCTTTCTACGCTCCTCACGTTCTCTCTACGACCATACCACGAGTTATCCGATTGCAACACGATCTTACTGCGATTATAGCACGTTCTTTCCACGATTATACTACGTTCATACCGCGATCTTACTAGGTTCTCAGCAATATCGTCAATATCTTGTTTCATATCAATATAGTTCCATTCCTTCTATTCTGATTAAAACGGAGATTTCTCGGAAACAAAACAGTCATGCCACCAAAATCTACTAGAACACGTGGGCGTGGTGGTAGGGGCTGATGTAGAGGCAGAGGCAGAGGGATCAAAGTATGAACATCATACTAAACTCCAAATAGTACACAAGAAACTAAAACTTAAAATATTACTTACAAAAGACTAACAAAGGCCAGAAGCTCCTGACTTGGGACAGGCGCAACAATATTGGGGTTAAAAATGTTTGTGAGAACTCAACCCTCCCCCTTTACCTCTAGCCAATGAGGAAAAGTAAACGCATAACAATACGCACATTAAAATTCAGTTCAAGAGAAGTCCGAGTCCGATGTCAGAAGATATGACTAAAGAAAAGAAACAAAATGACAATAATACATAAATAACAACAGACTACTAGCAGTTATTAACTGACATGCCAGCTCCAGACTTCAATTAAACTGATACTATACACATAAGTAGTATAATATCAAGCGATGTCGGAACGACCAATCAAACATAAATTACAACCTATTGCTGGTCCATAAAGCTCAAATGACGATATTTTAGTGAACGATAGAAGAGATGACACAGATGTGTCAATATATACAGGAAGATGTGGTATGAGTGCCAATGAGACAAATCTCCATCAACGTAAAAAACTATAAAAGTAAACCATTATAGGCCAAGGTACGGCCTTCAATACGAAGCTTGGTTCACACCGAACAGCACGCTATAAAGGGTGTCCAACAAATATACTAATGTTAAACCTTTCAAACGGGGAAAAACAACGGTCTAATCTATTTTAAAACGAGAAGCATGGTTGAGCCGTTAGAGCAAATGGATAAATACATTCAGACAAACAAAATCTAAGGAGTTTTTTCTTTATATATTTTATGTGAAAATGAACATCAAAATGATGGTCGTAGTTTGAACGTAATAAGGTCGTGAGAAGAGCGTGATGAGGACGGCAAGGACGTGCTAGAATCGTACTACGGTCGTGAACAGCGAGGTAAAGTCGTAGTGGTAGCGTAGTTGGGTCGCGGTGAGAACGTGATGGTCGTAAGGTCGTAATAACGTCGCTGAGAGATCGTAGCGCAATATCTCCGAATAGAATCACGCTTTCGCTACGCTCTCGCTACGATTGTACAGCGACCTTTGCGATCTTACTACGATCTTAGTGCGCTCTCACTACGCTTCTACTACGACCTAATTTCGCCACGACCGCACAACGATTGTTTTGAACATGGTCAAAGTTGGCCTCGCTCTTCGCGATCTTGAAGACTTCACCAAGCACTGGTACGACCTTACTGTGACCTACACGATCGTACCACGATCATAAAAATTTGCATTTGTTTTCACAGATCGTAGTGCGATCGTGGCCTAGTGGGAATGGAGTATACGATGTTGATATTGTAAACATTTGGCATTCTGCTGCTGTTATAAACAGTATTTTCAGTACTTTTATCGCACAATACATTTTTGCAAAAAAATCCGAAAGATGAAGATACTTAGAAATATTGATATAATGAATTTTATTGCCGACACAACTTCCATAATATTGTCTCATTGGCAATCATACCACATTTTTTTTTATATGTATAGCTAGTTTTAAGTTAAACTAAGATAGTGTTACATTTTCAGATCATCAATGCATATAGTATTTATAAAAATCCCTTAGTATTCAGCTGAAATTAAACTAAACAAGAATTATGAATGAAATCATAAATGTGTTAGAGAGACATCATCCATACCAAAGAACAAAATAGATCCTAAGACCACCAATGATATATGTCTTCAACATAACACGACAATCGTTCAAGCAGAAACGAGCTCCAGCTGGCACATAAACAAATGTGTAATACATGTAATTTAGTAAAAATCGACGTTACAATAGAACCATAAACATAATAATGAACTAAAAGTACAAATCATGCAAGACTAACTAGGGAAGAGGCTTCTGACTTTAGACTGGCGCAAATATGCCAAAATTTTAAAGATCTCAACCCCATTACCCCTAGATAATATAGAATAGCCACAGAACAATACGCTTAGTAACCGTAAGTTTAAAAGAAATCAGAGTTCGTTGTCAGAATAGGTAACAAAAGAAAACAAAAGAAAGCAAATGTGTTAGAGAGACATCATCCAGACCAAAGAATAAAATGGAGCATAATCTGGGCAATGATAAACGAATTAACAAAGGACAACTGACAGTTACTGACAATCCAAATGTAGCCTCAATTAAACGGATTCAGCAATTATGTCTTCATCATATGAAAATCAACAACATTTCCTCTGTTAGTGGCTTAGTGTCATACCATCCTAAGATATACGAAAAGAACATAACCCATAGCATTCATTGTTTACATTGAGCTGAAAAGTTTGAAATTTGATGCTTGTTATTGATATAGAAACACTGTAAATTCTAGCAGATGATTTAGTGAGGCAATAATAAAAAAAAAAACATAACATTGCATTAGTCAGAAAATTACTACACTGCGACCAATCATTGTTTAATTATTAAACTTTAGTTACACAAAGGGCGGCCTTCCTCTATAAACATATTTCATTTGTGATTAGGGGAATGAGACGTCAGCGATGACATATTTGTCTCGTACCTCAGCTGAGTAAATTATGGTTTCGCCTAGGTTTTTTTTGTTAAAATTGAATTAATGTTTAATGTTTCAAGTGGTAATTTGACAGTTCACGAACTTTAAATGATTCATAACTTCCTGTTTGTAAAACATATACGTAAACCTCTTAGTATTGCAAAATAGAACTTAAGAAACTGATTTCCCATTAGAGCAATAAAAAACTATAAACTTTCACATGTATCACGACATCAATAAAGGTCATCAAATGCCTCGAAGAATAAGAACATCGTACGGATAATAGATTTTGTATTTACAGAATTTACGACTCCCATTGTTCATTAAATCAGACACATACTTTATATAAGAATATTAAGACGTCTATTATCAAGAAACATCAAATGCAGTAAATCCCTTCCTCTTTGTAAAAGCAGGAAACATGCAATGGTATTTGTTTATTATAGGCTTATCGCTGAGATTTATAAGTGCACTGTTATCTTTTCTACAGTAAAATGGCTGAATGTAGTTCCAGAACAGCATGGCCCCGACAAGCAAAATTTATTTCAAAAGAACTCGAATTGCATAGGTTTTTATGGAGACTACCACTAGTTTTGGTGGGGTTTGTGTTGTTCATTCTTTCGTTTTCTTTGTTGTGTCGTGTGAACTATTGTTTGTCTGTTTGTCCTTTTAATTTTTAGCCATGGCGTTGTCAGTTTATTTTCGATTTATGAGTTTGACTGTCCTTTTGGTATCTTTGGTTCCTATTTTTTTCCTTTCAATGTGGTTCATTATTTGTGCAGATACTTAGTCCTGTGTTTGGAATCTATCTTGTTATTCTGCTTTTCTAATGATTTTGTGCCTTATTGTGGGAACACATTGATGTTACATTGTTTTGGAATAATATAGGACTCGACATGACGTATGACCTTGAACATAGCCCGTGCCGCTATCTATATATTTCCCCTAGTTCACATTCTGATATATTTTACAACAGGTACAATACAAATCACATAATTTACACAGTTTTACAATAAAAAAGTAATAAAAGGGCAATAAAATAAATTCGACATTAGTAAAGCGACTCTACTCGACGCTATTTTTGGATGTGGGTACATAGCCAAGTCTTGGCAGCTATTGTGATAATATTAAAAACCTCGAAAAGGATATTAAATTAATAATGTTATAAAGTATTTAATTATATCTTTGTATGGGTAAATTGAAAGTTATTTTGTTTGTTTAATTAATTTTAATTTTGAGTTTTACGTTTTTTATAATTTATTGATAAATATTTTTGTTCAAGTTTTATACATTTTGGCAACATAATAAAGCCGCTAAATGTTCAGCACATAAACTAATATTCAAAACAAATACTGAGGTTGTTTCTTGATTTTCACCACTTACGATGAGAATCCCACTAAATGTCCAACACATATAATGAGGTTACACCTAAATAGTCAGCACATCAACTGAGTTGAATGGTTCAAAACCCAAATTTACGGTATGTTAAAACATCTCACCGTTTAACGTTAGAGGATATCACAAAGGAACACTTGTACACCTGCAGAATTAATCGCATCACAGATAATATTGGATATGTTCCTTATATCGTAACGACCATCCCCTTCTTTTTTCAAGAATATTACCTACCGAAGGAGACTTTCAACCGGATTTGTAATAACATGAGTAACACGACGAGTGCCACGTTTGGTGCAGGATCTGCTTACTCTTCCTCGCGCTGCTTAGTCTTTAGTTTTCTATGTTGTGTCTTGTGTATTATTTGTCTGTTTGACTTTTTTCTTTTTAGCCATGACGTTGTCAGTGTACTCCGATCTATAAGTTTGACTGTCCCTTTGGTACATTTCACCGCTTTTTTTTTAAATTTTATATAAGATCAAAACATTGATAAATATCGAAAAACAGGGCTCTGAATCTATAACGAATCTATCTTTAAATTGACGTGTTATGAGCACCTTTGTTTTTGTTAACAGTTTACGTCTTATGAGGCTTCATGATCTTGTATATTCAATAGAGAAATAGGGGATTACCAAACACGCAATTGACATGAATTATATAAGTATAAAACTTGATAGAACGGTTTTATAGGTTTAACTTCCTGTATTCACTGCATCGTGAAATCATGTTGTTATATATGTCTGATGTTTCCACATCGAAAGTTATATATATATAGTATTAGATTTTCTAAATTAGTTTAAAATTTGTAAGGGTTTTGCGTAACTCAGTGTCTCGCCTGCATTTGCTGTTAGTCTCATGCTCAACAAAAAATGGGGGGATAACAAGTAACCTGTAGACACTATCTTTTTCTTGTAAGAAGCTTCTGTCCAAGTTTTCTAAAAATCAAGGATGTTTATGAATATTGGTTATGATTTAAAAAAAGCGGTTAACTGCAGTCCGTTTGTAATGTTAACTGGAAAAAACACTAAGTCCATTAATAAGTAATATAGACGAAAAAACAGTAAATAAATGATTACAATATTTCTTTCTGGTGTAACACCACTAGTTCAAGCTCGGCCAGAAAACACATACCAGAAAGAAGTAAATATTTTACACACAATTGTTCTTACGCATGAGCATGATGAGTGTAACTTTCAAAATATGCAAAATATTTGTGTATTTTGGTATGAAAGCTGAAGGACTAGTGATCATTGTAGAACACTTTTAAACTTTTAATTTTGAATATTGCAAAAACTGCAGCAAATTTTAAAAAAGAGAGTACTTTTTGTCTGTTTGTCAGATCTGATGTACCTGTTTTGGCACATCCGAAGTTCCGGGAACCAGTTCTTTCTTATATGCTCTTAAAGGTATGTTGATTTTTTCAGTACAAGACACCATAAAGTGTTGCTTTGAAATGCAATAATTGACACTTTATTTGAACTTAAAACAAAAGAGGTTTGCCTGCTTGAAACGGAGGAATTTAACATAGAAAGCAATGGGACAATGTAATAGTGATGTACTTCCTTCTGTATAGATACTACTTTTTGATTATAAATAGCTTCAAGCTAAGTTTGGTACAAATCCAATATAGTTGAACATGTTGAAGAAAGTTTAAAAAAAATAAAAACTTTAACCACAGAGTGAACGTAATGTTACCTGGCAAAAAAACTAAATCCATTTATCAGTAGATTGATTGTTTGATTGTTGGTTGCTTTACGCCGCATTAGCACAAACAAGCTATTTCGCAGCGATTTTATCAGTAGAATATGGATAAACAGGATTTATAGATGTTTTTCTGGGTACCTTCTGATGATCATTAACAAGCTTCTGTTCAAGTTTGGTAGACATCCAGGATATTGTAAGAAAGTAATTAAATTTAAAAAATTTAACTAGAGAGTGATTTTTTGTAGAAGACGCGGACGACACCGGAATTTAGCATCGCTATGTCCCGCTTTTTGTACAAAAATTGCAGGCTCGATCTTTTTTGGCCACTCAAAATTTTCTATACAAAAAACAGATTTTTCTGATTTAGTACATCATATATCCTACTCTCTAAATGCTATGATTATTTCTTGTCTTTTACTAAAGAAATAAAATCGTAGTGGAAATCACCAAATGGTTATTGAAGTATTTAAAAAAAAAATACCATATTCAAATAGCTTATTTCAGTATTTATATTAAGAAAAGAATATGCAGCTTTTCAGTTTTATATACGATCTGGTGTACAAAAACAAATATTGACACCTTATGTTTGTGGCATAACATCGTGGCCACAAGTTAATTGTTTTCCGTTAAGTATTAAATTTATATTAAGATCCATTTTGTTACATCTTGTGATCAATTTTATTTGGCAATCGCCAATGACAGTCAGCAGGGTTAAAGAATATCAGTTGTTCGACCTGTTAGTCAAATGCGTTTTGTTTAAATATGCTTTTTGACTTTTTTGGTCTTTTGGAAATGTTGTTTGTGCTGTATTTTGACCCTTCTACTACGAAATTTGTTTTACATGCACACGTATAAAAATTGAGGTTTTTATCCAACGCAATCATAGGTGTTGACATGACTATCAATTATATGGTCATTTTTTATAAATTTTCTGTTTACAAAACTTTAAATTCTTCCAAAAACTAAGGATTTTCTTACGCCCAGGAGTAGATTACCTTAGCCGTATTTGGAACAACTTTTTGGAATTTTTGGGTCCTCAATGCTCTTCAACTTTGTATTTGTTTGGCTTTTTAACTGTTTTGATCTGAGCGTCACTGATGAGTCTTATGTAGACGAAACGCGCGTCTGGCGTATTAAATTATAATCCTGGTACCTTTGATAACTATTTACACCACTGGGTCGATGCCACTGCTGGTGGACGTTTCGTCCTCGAGGGTTTCACCAGCCCAGTAGTCAGCACTTCAGTGTTGACATGAATATCAATTATATGGTCATTTTTTATAAATTTTCTGTTTACAAAACTTTAAATTCTTCCAAAAACTAAGGATTTTCTTACGCCCAGGAGTAGATTACCTTAGCCGTATTTGGAACAACTTTTTGGAATTTTTGGGTCCTCAATGCTCTTCAACTTTGTATTTGTTTGGCTTTTTAACTGTTTTGATCTGAGCGTCACTGATGAGTCTTATGTAGACGAAACGCGCGTCTGGCGTATTAAATTATAATCCTGGTACCTTTGATAACTATTTACACCACTGGGTCGATGCCACTGCTGGTGGACGTTTCGTCCCCGAGGGTTTCACCAGCCCAGTAGTCAGCACTTCGGTGTTGACATGAATATCAATTATATGGTCATTTTTTATAAATTTTCGGTTTACAAAACTTTAAATTCTTCCAAAAACTGAGGATTTTCTTACGCCCAGGAGTAGATTACCTTAGCCGTATTTGGAACAACTTTTTGGAATTTTTGGGTCCTCAATGCTCTTCAACTTTGTATTTGTTTGGCTTTTTAACTGTTTTGATCTGAGCGTCACTGATATAATCCTGGTACCTTTGATAACTATTTACACCACTGGGTCGATGCCACTGCTGGTGGACGTTTCGTCCCCGAGGGTTTCACCAGCCCAGTAGTCAGCACTTCGGTGTTGACATGAATATCAATTATATGGTCATTTTTTATAAATTTTCTGTTTACAAAACTTTAAATTCTTCCAAAAACTAAGGATTTTCTTACGCACAGGAGTAGATTACCTTAGCCGTATTTGGAACAACTTTTTGGAATTTTTGGGTCCTCAATGCTCTTCAACTTTGTATTTGTTTGGCTTTTAAACTGTTTTGATCTGAGCGTCACTGATGAGTCTTATGTAGACGAAACGCGCGTCTGGCGTATTAAATTATAATCCTGGTACCTTTGATAACTATTTACACCACTGGGTCGATGCCACTGCTGGTGGACGTTTCGTCCCCGAGGGTTTCACCAGCCCAGTAGTCAGCACTTCGGTGTTGACATGAATATCAATTATATGGTCATTTTTTATAAATTTTCTGTTTACAAAACTTTAAATTCTTCCAAAAACTAAGGATTTTCTTACGCCCAGGAGTAGATTACCTTAGCCGTATTTGGAACAACTTTTTGGAATTTTTGGGTCCTCAATGCTCTTCAACTTTGTATTTGTTTGGCTTTTTAACTGTTTTGATCTGAGCGTCACTGATGAGTCTTATGTAGACGAAACGCGCGTCTGGCGTATTAAATTATAATCCTGGTACCTTTGATAACTATTTGAATGTAGTTTTCAATGTAGACTAGTATAAATATATATATATCTATAAATCAGGTCTGAAGAGTAAGTTTTATGAGTACATCCATCCTCAGGAGAAAGCTGGTGAATTTGCTATAAAAAATAAAAAAGCTATTATGAACCAATCAATTACCGTCATCAGGTGTGTGTTTTGTTTTATTGCCTTGTTTGATGTTTATTTCCCCCACTCTCTATTTTTGATATATGTGAAATATAAATACATCAATTGTAAAATTCTTTTATAGTACAAAGTCAAAGCTATTTATACAAAGAAACATGTCCTCAGGGTACAAGCTTACACGAATCTATTCCAAATATAAATATATACATAGATTGAGGCATCAATCTACATTGTATTATTACTTTAAGCTGTTATTGGCTGTTTGATTTTGCGTCAGTTCAGTTTTCTACATATAACCCAAGAGAGTCTGGTAAACATAATTGCATAGTTATAAACCAAGTCTCAGCGGTAAATACTCAGAACAATCTGGAACAGTTGGAGGATAGTCATTTATAATTCTACAGAGTTACATTGTCATAATTTAAATTGGTCGTGGTGAAAAGATTGTTTAAGAGCAATATCAAATGCATTGAATTTTACTCAATATCAATATTTTTGGGGAATTTTGGATCCTCAATGCTCTTCAACTTTGTACTTGTTTGGCTTTATAGATATTTTGATATGAGCGTCATTGATGAGTCTTATGTAGACGAAACGCGCGTCTGGCGTACAAAATTATATAATCCTGGTACCTTTGATAACTATTAGAACCAAAGTTGCATAAAAATTTATCAGTATACATTTTGTTAAAACACGATCTCGGTGAAGCTCATTTCCTCCGTTCCTTGTTTTTGACTATTTTTTTAACCGTATATTTAAAGTTGTCTCTTAAGCTCGATAATTTCAAGAATCGATCTAAAATTTTGCTGAGATAAATTCACTATTTCTTAATCTTTTTGACTACTACCTCAAGAACATGTTGTTCAGTCGTTGTCGTTTGTTAATGTAATTCATGTGTGTTTATCGTTTTTTGTATTTATATTATTTAAACAGTTGGTTTTCCTGTTTGAAGTGCTGTCCACAAGTTAGTTTAGACCCCTTATAGCTTGCAGTTTGATGTAAGCCACGGGCCTGTGCAGACGGTCGTATTTTGACCTATAATTGTCAATTTCATATACAATTTGACTTGCAATTGGAAAGAGAGTTGTCGCATTGGGCAAGTATACAAATCTTATTTATAAGTATTGGTTTTAATTCAGTTTCTGTAATTCCTTTGCAATTTTTTTTTACTCATTGGGTAAATACTTTTGATAAACGTGTTGATGGAGTTGATGTAAGAAGATAATTGGCTGAGTTATAGGTTTACAACCATTATAAGCTGACTGGATGTATCGAAATGTGCTAAAAGTTGTAAGAAAATATTTTGAAATGTGAAAGGCACTTTTTAAAAAAAATGATTTATTTGATAGCATTAGAGAAAAATATTCTTGCATAGTTACTCCTAGACTATCGGATTTACCTAATCGCGATAGTTGAATTATCAAATATACCATTTAGATAAGTTATATATGATAATCCTGATTTATAAATACAAAATGGTATGCAGTGTGATATTTTTTTATGACTCAATATATATCTCTCAAATCTATGAAAGGAATCAATTTAATTTGGTCAAACGGCGTTCGATATCTAATGTTTTTATACTGAATATCTATATCATCTTTATACGTATCTTGAGCAAGCTATTAAAAAGACAGAGATAAAATTCTCTCTCTCTCTCTCTCTCTCTCTCTCTCTCTCTCTCTCTCTCAAATTTATTAGCATTTTAGACAAAAAAAATGATATTACATGCACCACAACTAGTAAAGAAGAAGGATAAGTAACCTGAGCATTTTTTTTTCAATGAAGTCATATATAAAGCAGGGTCCGTTAACTCTACAGGAGCACATGAAACCACAAGTGATTTTGGTTGGTTATGTGTTGTTTGTGAGTTGTTGCTGTCTCTTTGAAGTTGCTCATGTTTGCATTGGCATTGACTTATGATTTTGAATGTGTTTTTATATAGCCTAGCTATCTTTTTAGTAGCTACGAGCAGTCAATGTAACAGTGTGTCATATTGTTTTATATTTAATTTGTGTACTTGTGTTTTTCGCTATATATCATTCCGAATTTCAAGATGTTTATCACATATCGATTTTTATTCTAATTTTGATAATGTGTCTTTTATAGTTTAGTGATAGGATTGAAGATAAATATGGGACGGTAGAAGGTTCTTTAAAGTGGTGGGCTAAAAATACCTCTCATTGGAATTGGTACCAACTAACATCCTGAGGTGAATTCGTACTATTAGACAATATGTTGGAAGTAGACAAACAAAGTACAGTAACGGTATTTATAACAACAGGGAACTGGTGACTTTTATGACTCTTTGTGTGTGATTCCTATTATCAAAGATGATTGTTTGATAAGAATATAAAATATTTGACAATGTATCGGAATTTTTATATCATTTCGTTCATGTATTTAGAGTAACGATGGAATTTTTTTTTCCGTATCGATCACGCACCATAATAACAAAACTTAACTTGAGGCAAATCATGCTTACAATTGTTTTGTATTTGATTGAAATGATCAGCAACAAATATGATATAAACGGTAATCATCTACAAAAAAAGGGTAAACAATGTCAGGAGAAAGATAACGGTCAACAAAAATACAGATTATACTCGTATTAACTGTTTGCCCGTAGCCAATCGGTAACTCATATCCAACTAAGTTAGACATCACGTGACTTTTGTGACGTATAATAGCCGCCATTTTGTATTCTATTTCACCATATAAAATGCATATATGCTTCAATAAAGTTTTCTCACAAACCTGATCCGTTTTCTTACTTTGGCAAATCAATCATTGATATTCAAACATATTTCTATCAAACAATGTTGGTCCTAACAGTTCAATTTTTGATTACACCCGGTCAAATCTAAATCGTAAAACATGCACCTTTTCTCGTCATTTCTCCGTTGACTCAATGCTAAATTTTCTATACCCATGTCTACTTGTACAACAAATAAAAAACTTCTGTAAAAAAAAACTATGCAAATAGATTCAGTATATTCAAACATATAGCTGGCGAAGAATACTACTTGAAACAGTTTAATTTCAGGGCGAATTCGGTCAAACATCGATTTAAAAAAGGAAATTTTCCGGTCGTTTTCAAAATGGCGGCTGATGTATCATATGGAAATGTTGCATCAAATCAAGGATTTTTATAGTAAGAACTTTCCTAGATTATATTTGATTTTTCATAAAGAATCTCGGATGTTTCTGTTATTTTCCTTTAAAGATATTTCGATACCATTGATTTCAAAATTTCTTAATAAATTTTTTTATTTTAAGTGTGACACGGGAACATTTATTTTGACAGATATTCATCCAGGAGATACTGGTTCCAGAAACAAGTTTACAATATCTATAATAAAAAAATTCTCTTCTTTTTTTAAAGGTGTTTTTCCTGTTTTCTGTATATTTTATCTTTCTTTAGAAATATATTTATAATATCCTTTTAGAAAAAAAAATATTTTTTCATCCTAAGAGAAAAAAAACATTGCCCAATTATAATAGATAAATATTCTATACCTTTAAAATTTCATTCCTTGACCGAACAGGTGAAATCTGACTTGGGTTAAAATGTTACATCATAATATATTGTCAGGTAGACGTGGAAACCAAAAGCAACCAGGTGACATTTACATTCCTGTGTATACATGTATTACCAGAGTTTAAATTTTGTGAGATACAAAAGTTTCATAAATGTACAAATAAATATCTTCTCTTTCCCGTGTCGATTTAGAAGAAGTATGTTTCATAACAAACTTTAGGGAAATATTTATGTTTCTATAATTATTTCAAAGAAAAATTCTGATTCAAATTTTAATTTAAATGAATTTCATTGCATATGATTTTATTGTTATCTATTTTTTAATTCAATAGTTAAAGCTAAATCCAGGCAATGAATCGATATAAAGTTTAACTTGTGTAAAAAAAAGAAGTTATACTATACATTCCAACAGAGATGTATAATACGATTGATCTGGTTTTAACAATATTGTATACCCGATAATATCTATCGACAGAGTTATCGGTCCTAGATAGGACTGACATATTTGGGTGTTGTCCGGCGCCTTTATTAAGCCCTGTTTTTTGTCAATCTCTTTTATTATATGTAGTGTTTTTAAAACTATTTTTTGACTGTTTGTCCCTTTTTATCTCTCTCATGTATCTGTTTGTTTTTTGTCTACCTTTTTATCTATGTCATGTATATGTTTGTTTTTGTCTACCTTTTTATCTATGTCATGTATCTGTTAATTTTTCGTCTACCTTTTTATCTATGTCATGTATCTGTTTGTTTTTCGTCTACCTCTTTATCTCTCACATGTATCTGTTTGCTTTTTTGTCTACCTTTTTATCTATGTCATGTATCTGTTAATTTTTCGTCTACCTTTTTAACTATGTCATGTATCTGTTTGTTTTTGCGTCTACCTGTTTATCTATGTCATGTGTCCGTTTGTTTTGTCTACATTTTTATCTATGTCATTTATCTATTTGTTTTTCGTCTACCTTTATATTTATGTCATGTTTCTGTTTGTTTTCCGTCTACCTTTTTATCCATGGCATGTCTCTGTTTGTTTTTCTTTACCTCTTTATCTATCTCATGTATCTGTTTGTTTTTCGTCTACCTTTTTATTTATGTCTTGTATCTGTTTGTTTTTCGTCTACCATTTCGATAAGATACCAGAATAATCGCCGATCAGTAATTTCACCAATTTTTGTCTTATTCCATAGTATGAAGTTTTGATGGATCAAGAAAAAACTCTTATAACGGATGATACATGCATGACAAGGACGATTCAACTGTCGACGCAGTGGGCCCTTTTGAAGTAAATATGATTCCATCAGTTTTAGTTTGCTACTTCGATTTTTATCTCCTCAATCGATTTATGGGATTTGATCATAGGTAACTTACTGCTGGGTTAGTTTTATTAATTTCATAGTCTTTTCAATTATTTATTGTTCATTCTAAAAGCTTATCACCAAAACCCAAAAAGAAAAGTGTACAACGTAAATTTAACCACAAAAAAACCAAAAATACAATATAAACATTCAAAATCATATTTAACTGTTATCAAAACTTTGAATTTTTGAAATACTAAGGGTTTTCTACCTCAGAAATAGGTTACCTCAGTCATGTCAGTTGTAGCTAGCAAAACGTTTTAGAATTTGTTGTCCTCAATGCTCTTTAACTTCGTAATTTATTTTCTCTTTTAACATTTGTTTATTCGAGCGTCACTTCTGAGTCATTTGTACACGAAACGCCCGTCTGACGTAAATATAAAATTTCAATCCTTGTATCTTTGATGTGTATCATTATATTTACCATATAAACTTCTATGAATTTCATGTTTCTCATTACAATGTATTTATATAAAGTAGCATACCGCTACTCTATAATCATAAATCGATTGTATGAAAACAAATCCGGGTTACAAACTAAAACCGAGGCCAACATATCAACTATAAGACGAAAACAATTGAACAACAGAAACACTGTACTGCGACAACATACATAGAAATAGAATATTTGATAACGACTGATATATAACTGATATGGATAAGGTCGAGCGATACGACTGCAACTGGTTTTTTTTATACAAAAAACCCTTGAATTGAATAATATCGAAATCAACATGAACAAGGGATAAACGATAGGGATCGAAGATCATTCCTGCGTTTTCTGAGCAAACACAGTGAGAAAAGTGTATATCCTTCTCTAAACATGTCCCTGAACTGGAAAGGACATTTTCGACATATCCGTGTTAGGAATTGTTGAATACTTTAAATTTTCAATGCGCAAAAATAATCTGGGCAAATAAAAGAACATGAATCCTGATAAAATTCATTAGAACACATTATTTCACAAAGTTAAAACAGATTTTTATATCAACATTTGTAAGGAAATGAACAACTCTAAAGCTGACGATGTTGACAAACAGCATTTCAGAAGCCATAGACTTTCAGTTTGAAACAATCAAAACACAAGATTTGTTCTGTCAGAATGCGGTTGCTGAATAAAAAACAAACTAATCTTTGTAATGATATTTGTTTTTAATTCATGCATGATGAATGAAAATGATAACAAGCTAAAATAAGATTATTTCAGTTGAATTACAGAAGAAGTGATTCTTTCCGAGGAAGAGTACGGGGATGGATTTCTGCTGCGATGATTTTTAATGACAAGAACATTCCGTTCAACATTGTTTGTCATACACTCCATACTAAACGTGGCTTGTGGCTTGTTGTACCGTCCAGCATCTACAAAACATGAAAGTATATTCAAATCAGTAAGCGTAATAATTAACAAATTTTTATTAGGCTTTAATATTAATTTTATCTCAAAAGATCCCCAGAAAACATTAATTGGTTTTACAGAGACAACTTCTAAGTTTTCATAGAGAAAAAGTGCATATTGATACAAACAAACAAGTTGACTGATCGGCAATCACATCTCCTTTATTATTTTTATAATGTGTGAATTTTACTTTGTGTTCATTAATAGAAATTAGCAGATATGGCTTCCAATTGTTCTGCAGTTCGAATAAAAGATCTGTAAGTGATAGTTCTAAACCCAACACTCGCGTTTATATGGTTTATCAAACTTAATTTCAATTTATTACTACAGTACTAGTTGGACAACAAGGATATCATAGTTATTAGTGCATTGAGGTCATTAACCTGCGTTATAACAGTCGTCGTAATGGTATTTTGACATCTTTAGCTTGTAATGTATTATTTAATTTTAGATTTTAATAAATTGTAGAACTTACAATATTTAAATTATCTAACTTTATATTGTTTAGTGGGATAGTGTTTCTTTGACGTACACCTCATACCTTTCTCATCTCATAATTCAAATCTTGAATGTTAAAAAGTTTTTAATTAATCGATGTCATGACAACAAAAAGTAAAATAAATAAATAACCCATTTCTTGTCGATACGACCATAAATTCCTATATAAGCGAATTAGTTTTGTGATATTTTATAATATTTTTTATCTGGACATAGTTTTTATTTCATTTTATTAGAAATACAAAAAGGTTAATTTGTCGACTCAATTTAATTTTGTGAGTGAGCTGACCGAGTTTACACACCAATAAATTACTTCTTTACAACTTTCATCGCTATATTTATTTGAATCAATCCTAGAAGATTAGTCCATGTAGTCTATAAAAAGTATATGATATTTTCTATCCTTCAAAATTAGATTCATCCAATTATTGTTAATTAAGTACTGTTCAACACTCTGCTTGTTGTCAAGTAAGACGTGTAGTTTATATCTATTTTCAGAAAAATCAATCGTTGCCTTTTTCCTGTGCATGACTGTGAATAAAGAATCTCACTTATAATTGGCAATCAAACTGAGGAGAGGTATGTAGAACATGAGTTTACCCATTTTTAATAATAAAGCTATCTAGGCATTATAAAATCGAATACAACATATATATATATGTCTGTCTATCTAGATTGGTTGAACAAAGTTCCAAAACTGTGCACTGAAGTGTATTTGATTAAGGTTTATGTACCCTTCTGAAGCCATTTTTGTACGAACTTTTCAAACTTCGATTGTATTAAAACTACAGATATAATGAATAATAGAGATAGACCATTTTGTACATATTCAAATGGGAAACTTGACGCAAAGCATTATTTTTTACTGTTACATTGCATTTAATAGAAAAAGAGGACTATGTGGCCAATAAATCAAGATTTTTATAGAAAATACACAGCCTTTATCCTTGTACTCTCATATTTGGCAATTTGATGACTGATAGATTTCGGATAATGGCATGCAGTGCTAGCATTGATTTCCTTAAAACAAGTTTATAAATGTACTTATTGGTTAAAACAAATATAAATATGGCTAAAATCAAGTACACCTTTTAGGATGCGCTCGACTTTAGTGACTCAGCACGAGGTGTTTTGTAACTTACAGGTTGCTTGGAACTTTTTGTAAAAAATAAACACAAGCACATTATAGAAAATCAAGTGAGTAATTTATGTTTCAAATTTTAAAACAAAAATCTCTGTATTAAAGGCTGTGGATTTTCTACAAAAATCTTGATTTATTTGCCACAAAGTCCTCTTTTTCTATCAAATGCAATGAAACAGTAAAAAATAATACTTTGCATCAAGTTTCCCCTTGGAATATGTACTAAATGGCCTATTTTTCATTATATCTGTAGTTTTGATACAATTGAGGTTTGAAAAATTCGTACAAAAATGGCTACAGAAGGGTACATAAACCTTAAAGCTCTCTCTCACTTTAATAGTAAGTTACTATAAATTCGATCGTGTTATATTCTATTAATGAAATTATTGTTAACAAAAAAATATTTTTAAGAACGCTGATTGTATTTCTGATCGTATTACACAGAATTTCCAAATCGGCTGATCATCAGTCAGTGTTTTGTGTTTTATTTAATTAGAAAACATTCAAAATATTCGACTTTGAGCATTCTTGGTGGAGCGAAATCTAGAAGAGCGTCAGATACATCAACTTTAAAATTGTTGCTTTCATTTTTTTTAAGACATTACCACAAACTACGTAAAGCAATATTAAAATTAAAGCCACTTTATCAATAACCTGTATTTATTGGGTCAACATTCGAATGCGAAAAAAAACCCGAAACAATTTGGATTTTGTTTTACATATTTTTGGCAACAAATCTTTACCATGTGGTTCTATGTTGTGCTGTTGCACTATTTTGTTGGAGATGGGTGAAGGTTTGATACCATTAAAAAGTTTAAACCCGCTGCAATTGTTTGCACCTGTCCTAAGTCAGGAATCTGATTCCAGTAGTTGTTGTTAGTTGATGTAGTTTATAAGTGTTTCTCGTTTCTCGTTTTAATATAGACTAGACCGATGGTTTTCCCGTTTGATGGGTTTTATTCTTGTCATTTTTGGACCCAGTAGTTGTCGTTAGTTGATGTAGTTTATAAGTGTTTCTCGTTTCTCGTTTTTATATAGACTAGACCGATGGTTTTCCCGTTTGATGGGTTTTGCACTTGTTATTTTTGGACCCTTTAAAGCTTGCTGTGTGATGTGATCCGAGGCTCCATTTTAAAAACCGTAGTTTGACCTATAATGGTTTACTTTAAAAATTGCGACTTGGATGGATAGTTGTCTTATAAGCACTCATGCCACAACTTCTTATATCTACAAACTACACCATTTTTCAAAATGTAATCTATTTTAGGAAAACATTACAATATGAAAAATATTATAATAATATTAATCAAATTTATCAAAAGAACAATTTTTGGAAATATTTCAGTCTTATTTTTAACAATTGCATATACCAACTTTTGTGTCTACAGCAATGCTTATGATAACCGAAATTGTTTTGGAAAATGGTTTCTTCATGTATATCAAAACATGAAGTCGTTCCATATTTTAACTGTTTTGCTTGTCCTCATGTCTTACCACAAGTAGTTGTTCTATAATAATTTTCTATACTTACAGTGTATGAAAAGGAAATAAAACTCGATCTTTACATTAACCTAATTACAGTCGTCATCTGATCTATCGGGAATTGAGTATAATTGACCATTCACATCAGGATAAATAACGAGGAGTTCGCTGAACATACTATTTATGAGAAAGCTTGGATATGATTATAATTCTATGAAATAAAATTGACGTTTACAATTGGTTAATAATTTGAAATTTGGATAAAAAAAAAGATAATGCAGGCTGAATAAATGTATTTATACGAACATATTAGGCCAAAAGTATACGACGTTTTGTAGAATGTCGGTCTATGTCTCTAATCCTCGATAAACTAAATGACGATGCTTTTTTTTTATCTCGAATTTAACGTAATAACAAGAAAAATACCTTCACGTACCACAGCTCAGAATCTTTTGGAACTCCCTTCTAAATTTAGCTGACATAGCGTTATACAGGATAGGATTGATGGAACTGTTGATATAAACCATAACTCTACAGAATAACAGGAACCATATATCCAAATACTTTGTCTTGGCAAATGAGTTGTATACCACCATTACACGATATGGAAGCCACATAGTAGCAAACACACTGACTATAACTATAAGCATTCTAACAACCTGCAAATAGAAAAGGCATACGTTTGGACCTGTCAGATTTGTCTATTTCTATGAATTATTACGATGAACACTTTATTGTTTCGTCGGTTACATAAATTGATATTTTTGCAAATTAGATTAATGTCATTGTTATATTAAAAAAAACCGTATAAAGAGCTAAAACCATGCGTAGGATTGGGTATACTAAGAATTTTTCCTAACCTCGTCGCAGTCTGTCTTTAGTCAGGAATCTGAACAGGGGCTATCTTAGCTACATAAATAGATTCATAATATGCACGACGTTTTTGTTTTATTTTAAGCTCTAAACCTTAATTTATGATTTGGCCTTTCAACTGTTCTAAATCGAGTGCCATTGATGAGTCTTATGAACGTGTATGTATGAAAAAATAAAAAAAAGCAGAGTCAGTGAGACAACTCTCACCGAAGAACAAATGTTTTTAAAGCTTGGCAAATATACATTTCTGTACGAACTTGAACATTAACCAAAACCCATATCGCATAACAAGTTATAAAAAATCTGAAGTAATAAAATGTAAAACAATTCAAAGAAGAAAATTAAAGGCCAGATGTATGTACAAAACAATAATGAAAAACAAATACGATATGCACCAATAAACGATAACCATTAAATTACAGGCTTTTAATTTAGGAACACAAACAAAGTGTGATGGGGTTCAAACGTATCTTTGTTGACTTTCAGTTCCAATTATGATATAAAGAATGTTATACAAGCAGTCAAATCTGTTCCAACATTCGTGACGATATAGATATTATTCATTTGCACAAGACATTTAGTACGTAGGCAGCAACAATAATAAAATAAAACCAATTAAACACAATAAACTAGAAAAGACTTGTACCAAATCATATGGGTTTATGAGATCCAGAGATAAATTCTGACACGTAAATGTTATACTTTTATGTATAACTAATAATTGTTATGTTTGCTGCTATCAGACATTACGATTTACAAATACCCACTTATGAACATTTGCAAAAAATACGCACTAATATGACAGTCTTTTCAGCTTCAATTATCATTATAATTAATCAAATATGTAGAAATAAGCATCCACGAACATGTTTTTGAATGTGAATGTACAGAGTCAATACTTTGACGGTCAATCGCCTATTGTTTTATTAAGACTTACATTTGTGTATGCGTAGTGATGTTTACAGATTTACATGTTTGGGTGCTTTATTAATTGTACCTAAGAACTTGGAACATTTGTCTAAAATTTTATAAAAAATGTATTCAATTAATGTATTACATTTGTTTTTTTAAAGTTTAATTCGCTTATTATTCGAATGCTAGCGTTTTGAACAATTAAGACAAAAAATTGAAGAGAAATTATTCAAGCAACTGCTGATCGATTCATCGAACCATATTTCCACCACATAGATATATTTCTACAGAAATCATCAATCTTTTGAATAAACATATTAATAAATTTGTATGATATGCATAATTTGTATGTGATAAAATGCATTCGTATCTTTTTTCGTGTGTAATAATAACTTAAATGTAACAAGTTATGTTATATAGCAATACGACATACACGGTTGCTCCAATATTTAATTTCATAATTATTTTAAACAAAGGTATCTTAACTCTTATATATCCATGAAAAAATATAAGGAATTTGAAAGCATATTGACCATTAATATAACATATATTGACATAAAATTAAAATTGTATTCTCTGTTGCATGTACTACTGTTCTATTTTGTCTTTTGTCTGTTTGTCATGTATTGTAAATATCTTTGTTTCTCATAGCATTTATTTTCTTCTTGCTATTAATGTATTTCCCCAAGGTAGAAAAAAAGTATCTTTCTATGAACAATCTTTAGTAGAATTCTAATAGAATCCAGAATTTCTTATAAACCATGCTAAGGATCCATTATTCTTACTCTGCATCATATTGTACAATCAATTGAAACAAATATTCATTCATATTAGTATTATACCAAAATGCATTATTTTGATACTGAAAAGCAACCAAGGATACGTTTTGCTTTCTATTCACATTTATAAAAACAAAGGAAAAGAAAAGAAAAGAAAAAGAAATAGAACAAAATAATGAGATAATAAAGGAATCAATTTGTTAATATCATGTAAGAATACTATTTTGTTTCTATCCTCCGCAAAATTTAGCTAAACATCTCTAGGATAGAACGTTAACGATGCATTAGTGCCCTTTTCAGTATGTTGACCTTCCGTCAATTAAAGGTTGCACCTATCTTGATATGAAGATCGGAAAGTCTGGTAATAACCGCAATCGCTAACAGATTTTTTCTAAACCACTCCTGAGAGACAATACACGTGTTAACTGTAGTAATTACAAATTATTGGTATTTGGTTTTTCTCTGTGAACAGCTGATTACTATAATCAGACGCTTTGATTGCATTTTCAGAAAGAATTGTCATGATAAAAAGAAATCCCTATGCGTTTGACTTAATATCTTTGTCATTGTATTCATAAGATGACACGGAATCGAAATGAAGCAAGTAGATGCCTAATAGAGACTGATGTAATCACAGCGATAAATTACACTCTTTTCATCAATTTATCGTGCATTTAATTTATTGTCATGGAATGTGGTTGCCGGAAGTGATTAAATGTCTTTAACTTTTCCTGCAAAGTGTCAGTCAGATAAAAATCCCATCGTTAAAGTGCACTTTAAATTGTTACATATAAGCAGTATAAAAGCAGCAATGAGACTTTTCTGACCTCCATTTGTCTGAGTTGATGTAATAAGGATTTGAAAGACAGTGCGACAATTCATTCTCCTTAAGATGACATAAGCTACTTCTAATTTCAAAGACAGTCGACAACACACATACAAGTGAATCAAATTGGATGATTTAATCATTACACAATATTTTTTGTAAAGTAAGAATTTTGTTTGAAATAATCATTTCATTATCGGGATCAAAAGGACGTGGAACAATGCAAACTATTGCATTTCAATAAATGTATGGGGAATAGTAATCTCATTGGCATTCGTATATTTCCTTAATTTTACGTTTGTGAGTTACAATGTCAAAAGCATGTCAAAATTTATAAAGCGCGTCCTGCGTACTAAATTGTAATTCTGGTACCGTTGATAACTAGTTATATCGAATTGCCATCGCTATGCTTCGTTTTTTACCAAATTGAATAACTTGAGTCTTAACTTGATCAGTGTTAAAACCCTAAAATAAGACATCGTATTTTGAACTAATTTATTTGATAAGGCTCATGAATAAACATTGACATGGCTCAAAAGGTTTTTTTTCAATTTTTCAGATTTGCATTTACTGAAGGTGTGTACCATCAAAGACATAATTTAACGATAAACCTAAAGCTATCTTAAACCCTAATCCCGTGTTAATATATGAAGAAGGTTACTTGGTTTTTAATAATCAAAAACTTAAAATACTATTGTTCAAATACTAGTAATCAAAAGTAGTAGTGCTTTTATTGCTTATCTTGATAGACCCATGAGGGTTTTAAAAGATGACAAACAAAGCATCCAATTAAAAACATGTTAAACCAAAAATACGCTCGAAATAGTATTTGAACAAAAATGTTCAGGCTATGTACAAGTTTCCAAAGAATGATGTTTACTTAAACGAAATATTGCTTTGCAATGGTCGTCATTAAATGCTTGCCAATTGCTAGTTTCCATCGAACCGCCAATTCCTGCTGTCAACAATAGCTAGTGATTAGATCTTTATTCTGACAGCTTTCAAATATTCCTTACTCGCATAATTTATAGGTATTACTTTTAAAGTCGACATTATAGAACAAAATGATACGGAACTTCCATGTCTTTAATGAAGTTGAACGAGAAATTTCTCTTTTACTTGCCTCTTAAATAACTGTAACAGTGAAAGATATCAGTTCTTCTTACTGTTTTGAACACCGGTATATTACTTTGCCTTTATTTAAATATATCCAATAGACTAATGACGTAGATTGGAATTTTACAAATACATTCCTTACCAAACAGTTGAAACCTTTTAAACGTAAACAACGTTTCGTAAAAGTTGAAATAGTAAGCACTTTAAACATTAACAAGACGTGTATTGATGTTAAAGCATGAGATACGTTCAAAAATAACTTTATTGGCTCAAATGGACAAGATTATCTTCTTTATCCTGCAAATGGGTGTTCTACTATACAGATACAGCCCTAGAGATATCGTTATGCTGTATCTGTATACTATAAAGATATCGCTTAAAAGCTCCGCCCACTACCGGACTGAGTATTGTATGAACATGCGTCACCTCAGTATGTGTTTCGCATTCAAATGACGTATCAATTGCGAATTACCGATTACTGTTATACGTTCTGTTTGTTTTCAAACATTTCTTTAGAGCAATACGAATCACACAATTTTCTGATAACATGATAAGAAATTTAGTCTTTTCTACGATGACAACTATCGATTTTTTGCTTAACCGTCTTCAACTGAATGTATGCTTACTGTCTTGATCACTACATGGGCATCAATGGATTTCAAATCGAAAATAAATGCAAAAGATGTGTTTTGAGTCTTTAAAACACAAATAATATACAGAATTAATTACAGGATAAAGACAACTGTTTAGTGTCTTTAAATATCAGCTGCTTTTGTACTCGGCTCGAACCAGATGTTGTAGCTCGCTAAAAGCTCGCATACACCTTGTTTCCTAGCATCGTACAAATACAGCTGATATTTAAAGACACTCAACAGTTATTGTCTATATATCCATAATTGCACTTATTTATAAAATTCATATATCGTATACCATTTCTGTGGAAAGAAATTTCAACTATCATATAAACAATTTAGAATATTATGAAAAAATTAGAACTAATAAATTTCAGGTCTGAACATTTCCTGGAACAAGAAATTCCCACTGTTAAATGAATCAATTGATAAATAAGACAAGTTCATTTTTGAAGCAGTTTTTTTTATGGGATATAAGTTGATGTGTTAGTACTTCCTTTAATGCTATATCAGTTGATTAATTAATTACTTGAGGGCTTTTTGTACAGAAGTCATTCTTCGAGAATTCATGTCTTTTTAAACGAAATATTAGTTACAGTGTTTCCTTTTGTTATGTCTGTAAACTAAGTTCTGATTGTCCTTCAGATTAGAGAAAACAATCTATACAGTTTTATCCTAATGATGGAGTTATTGATCTGTCAGATATTACAATAAAGTCTTTAGCACGAAAGAATTAGGAAAAGACCAGTTCCTAAACATTTATCAGGGTTGTAATTCAATTAACCTTTTCATTAACAGAAAACCTCAAGTGTTTACGTAGCTATATAGATATAAAGTAAGTGTTTGTACTTTTATAGCCAAGCAGAAAACCTTTAAAACATTTGAATGTCCGTTCAGTTTTTTTGGATGCATAACACAATTATGTTTGGTCGGAATTGGAATGTTTATGCCGATACTACGTATATGATTAGTGTCAAATTAAGCTTTCGGTACGTTCAAGAACCATTGCATCAACTCTTTGAGCGGTTCCAATTTGGCCTGTTGTAAGGCAACATGTATGCCTAATCCAAAACAACCTTATTGGTTAGTCCCAGTCTAAAGTTACCGACTAATATTCCGGTCGTTCACTTTTGCAGAACATACCCCTTTAGTTTTTATAATTTGTTCTATTTAACCACAAACAACACCAAACTAAAAATTCAACATTCTAATACGTTCGCCGCGGGCCATTTGTATCTAAGTTGAAGCATCAATTTAGAAATAGCTCTGAGGCGGCATTTTGCTATATCATCCTTTTAGCTAAGAAAAATGTGCATGAACAGCTAATGCGCTGGTTTTTTAATAACAGTTTTAGGTAGTTGAAGCCTAAAAAAAAATATAATTACATCCGTTTTATCACATTTCAGACCAGAATAAGAAACCACATGCATGGAATAATATAGAACATTGAACTGGAATATACATCTAATGAAACGAAAATGTACTACATAAATTCCATGAATTAAATAACATCACGGTAAAACATAAATAATAAGGGTACCGATTTGATATTGACTTTTTTACAAATCCATTTTAAAATGTGTATCGAATAGAGTGCATTTCGATTAAAATAAAATTCTCTCGTATAGGTACATCCATAAGTTTTGAGTAGGGCATTAAGGCCAAGTTTTGGCCCAAGAAAATAAAATGTTTGATAACAATTTCAAATTGGCACATACTGTTTAAGAATATAAACGAAAAAGATACAGATTTTTATCTGATGACGTCACAATTATGTCATAATATGAACTTTTTTTCAGAAAAACGTTGAAAAAATACAGAATTTTTGCAGTTTTCTTTCTTTATTTTCGATGTTGAAACATCATGCGCAGCCAAGAAACAACAAAATAATTTAACAGAAGCTTCATTATAACTATTTGCATAATCTCGCCAAATAGAAAGTTGTGTCTTGGGTGTGCACATACTTTTTCAATCTAAAATATACTTAAAATTTAATGAAAATTTTAAAATTTTAAAAAACAAGGAAAATCACTAAAGGAGTATGTTCGATAAGGTCCTAAAATGGTCCCCTTTTTTAGCGTAAATTTCAAACTCGGATTTATCGACCAATATCACGATAAATTATAGCTAATACATTGACTAGCTAGGATATAAACCATTTTGTTGAACATTTTACGTTTCTGCGTTTCATTATGACGTCACAAGTTGTACTCATGTTGATTTTACACGAAAAAATCAATGAAAATGGGAAAATTTCCATAGATTTTTGGACAGGAAACATAGAGCTCATGCGTCGACAACAAAGATCTTTTATAATGTTTGTGAAGACATTTCACATGTCTTATTTGAATCTTAAGCTTGTCGACGCTTGCGCTCTATGTTTCCTGGTCCTTTATTTGGTTGAAATCTAGCTAATTTTGTCAAATTTCACCAAAATCCCTTATTTTGACCTTTTATGGATGTAAAAATCAACTTGTTAGAGTTTGACAAAAACTGTTCTCTTTAACTTTCTAACATGTCTTTAAGGCAACTTAAAACATGTATTGTCCTGTAACTATGAACTTTATAATTGGGGCCAAATATGGCCCTTACCGAACTTACTCGCAAATTAAGTCACGATTTGTTGCCATGGTAACTTGTTCGATGTCAAATATGTTTTGTTTTTCTTAGTACCTTATATCTAAGTCAAGTTTTCAGTTATTTAAGAATATGTATGATTACTTTTAAATTTCGAGTAATTGTTGGGCCAAATAAGGGCCTTATTGCCCCTACTCCTTTTACTCCTTTGAAGAATTGTACGTTTTGTTTATTGACTTATAATAACTGATAGTACAATATTCAGTGAATTTTGTTTTAACAAAATATTCACAGTTTTCCGATCGAAATTCAATATAAGATAGTTATAATTCAATTTCAATATAAACTGTGATATACTTTATGTTTTTTTTCTCCCAGACCATAATTTCATTTAGACATTTTTTTAGTAGCTATTTTTTTTTCATCTATACCCAGACAGGGACGACATTCTGGACAAGGAACGCTGATTATAAAAGAGTGTCTTATATCATAATGAGAATCGGTCGTTGGTCGTAGTTATGTAATGTTAACAACTACAAGCACATAACCATGACAATTGCAATTTATGCAACAAGATTTTAAACATAAGCACTAATTTACATTAGACATGACAGTACAATATATACATACAGAGAAAAATTGACGATTTTCTTTTTATATTTGCCAGAAAAATTAACTTATTTCTTCATACATCACCTATTCAGGAGCCTTTGATTGGTAACATTTTGTTACTTTTTTATCATTAATCAGGTATTGAATTTTAAGTAGGAATACGGAAGGTTTCCAGACTTTAAAGTATCCGCCACCTGAAGGATGCTACCTTCTTGTATGTTTTTTAAGGCTTGTCTTTTCTATATGATTAATTTTGAATCATACAAGCATTGAAGATATATCGTTACCGAATTTTCAATATTTACTCGTACGCAGTTTAGAATCACATTTAATTTCAAAATGTTTCAATTTACGAATAAGAAACACTTATTGAGGCTCTGCAATTTGTGCCTAATGTCTGAGAAAATCAATAGGGTTTCTGGTTAAAGTATAAATAGTTTTATAGACAATCAAATCAAAACAATAAATGTGTACAAGAGAATACTCACATTGCAGCATGTTGCAATAATGTTAGACTCGAGAATTATAGAAGTGCTAGGACAGGTTTCAAATGTACTTATAAAGACATGAAACACTATTTGCACCAAATTGGACAAACAATGTAATAAGAAAATATCAAATGTTCATATATAGACCAAGTCATTGGAATAATACAACTACATAAATTTTCATGATACTTAGTTTAAATCCATTTTACTACATGCATATATATTGCTGTTATTAATATATTTAAAGAAAAGTTCACAAAGGCTCTCATTGCGAGACCCAGGAATTTTGTTATAATCATTTATGTAAAGGGACAAATAAAAAGTCTATAGTTTTCTTGATTTGTACTCAAACTCCCAATTTCAATCTGTTTAATTTTTTCAGTCTTTTTGTTATTTAAGAACAGTCACAGATATTCCGTTTTTGAAAACAACAGAATCCGATTCATGAAATTGCAGCATGCAGTTGGAATAAAAGACAGGGACTGTTTACTGATAAGTTTATAAGTTTAATTAACCTAGAATAAAACTTGTTTAAACAAATATTTTAAGGCGAATTTAAAGAATCAGAAATATCTAACCGATGCTTTAAGTTATAGTATTCAATATCATTAAATCAGAACTATGTTTTTACTCAATTTTGAAAATCAAAGAAAAATAAAAGCAACCTACAATGTATGATAATTCCAGATTCCGTCTTTTGTATTTATTAAAGGATAATCTCAGCTATTGAAGTACAAAACTCTCATTATTGGTGATGGAAGCCAAAGTAAGCAGGGACATTGACAACCCTATTCACAGGCAAAGGAATTCTCGCTAAAAACTCCAATGGAATTTCTACAGCACCAACTAGTGGTAGAAAATTTGATTTCATTCAACAAATTAATTTTTGAAGTAAATAACTACTATAGAACATATCAGTAGATTGTTTCTGACTTACCATATCATATCTTATATACCACAATTAACCTAACAGTTTGCACAAGTTTATTAATTGTATACATATCTTTAAAAGTTTAAGTAAAATGCAAAAAAACACACGAACATCAAACTGAGAACATGATCTTAACCTTTGACATTACCCTCATTTTCCAAGTGTGACTAGGGTATAGACATATGGTCACTTTCTCTTATTTCGACGGTCAGTCAAACGCCTGCCGCTAGAAAATCAATAAACAAAGTTAGGACGTACGGGCATATAATAAAAAGACTTACTAGTAGATAAGACACTCAAGAATAAAGTAAACCACTCACACATAACAAGATTAAAACGGTACCGACGTGACAATTGTATGAATCATTCAAACAATAATTGATATACAAAACTAATATACAGCAAACGATAACCACTGAATACCAGACATCCAACTTGGGACAGGCAAATACATAATGTTGAAGGTTTAACATGTTAGCATGTTAGTTGACAACTGTGTTATGTTTAATTATTTTCCTTATTGCTTTTGGTAATATATGCCAGTTTTCTTTATAAGTACAGGAGGCACTACAACAATACATTATTCAAGTCACATTTAAATCAATCTGCAGGAACATCTAACCTTTTAAAGACACAAAGGTCAGAAACGATTAAGATTACACGAACGTGATTTCATTTAATTACTTCTGCTGTCTCTGATTGTGAATTAAGATTACACACGAAACCTCTATTCCACTTTAAATGTTAGTAGCGGAAATTGAATGTTCTTTACTGTGATCCCAGACAAATTCTTATAGACTTTATAGGATTTACAGTTTCATCTACATAAACGTGACAAATACCTCAAAATGTTTTATTTTACTACCATACGTAGGCGACAATTAGATATCATTAGGGGAGATAAAGTAACTATTACTAACATTACTTTTAATTAGTGCAAATTAAAGTTCGTAATTCTGAGTTTGAATGCTAGAAATACGATGATATATTTCTTCTGATATCTGTTAAATTGTCCCTTTTAAAATTGTTATGCGATGATGACTGATGTACCCATATTTTGACTATTTTATTAATTGTGACTGTTTATTTAACGCATCATGTAAATATAACGGAATTTGATGAGACTGTTATTAAAGAGAGAGGGTTATCGCTATAGAACCAGGTTTAATCCACCATTTTTTATATTTGAAAATGCCTGTACCAAGTCAGGAAAATCAATTCGGAAAGTCCATAATCACATGGCAAAATCAAATAACAAAACGCATCAAAAACGAATGGATAAGAACTGTCATATTCCTGACTTGGTACAGGCATTTTCAAATGTAGACAATGGTGGATTTAATATGGTTCTATAGCGCAAACCCTCTCACTTCAATGACAGTCTCAAAAATATACACTTAAACCTATTGTCAATTGTAAAAATGCTTATTTTTATGACGCTATTACTCAATCGAAGTAATTAGAATATTAATCTTTTGTGATAGTTAAATTGAAAAATACTAAGATGTCTAACTTTAAACAATCATCATGTAAGAGTCGTACATATTCAATAATCACATATGCTGAAATTATGGCATGTTAATCTTTGAAATGATTACCTTGTAAGCACCAGAGAAACTACATAGTTTTTTCATGTTTGCCTTCAAAAGTCATAGTAAAGGTTTGTTTTAATGGTTTAAATGCTCACATATTATAGGACACTGCTAGGACAGTCTCTAGTACTAGGTTAAGCGGGTTTCTTAGCTAGTTTTGGGTTAATATATGATAATGTTAATGCGTTTTGCTGTTATAAAACAACTTTTGTTCTGAAGTATATCTTTATCTGTCAAGAATATCCCTACAATGTATTCTGTTAATTATGCCATACACATTGTTGCCTACAGAATTATTGAACTTCTCAATCATCCGTTGAAAGAATATACAACTACTTAACTGTCTTTCAGCATGATGCTTATTTTCCCGTTTATCCGATATTACTGTAGTAACGTTATTATCAGACATTTCAATAACCACACCGTCATTATGTCTCACACAAGGGAAAACTCTGCGTTTGTGTATTGCAAAATTAGTTTTACAAATGCACATTTCAACACATTGTTTTGTTTTATTTTAACTGGATCAATAAAAAAAGGTCGATAAGACAGACAATATCAAAAGAAACATGATGAAACGACAAACACACGCTCTTATAACCGCGAACAAAAGGACTAATCAATTTTTAGGAAAAAAAGAAAAGAAAAAAACCCAACATGTATGAATCATATATTAACAGATGAATCTATTCAATGTCGTTATTATGATAAAAAAAAGTCCAAAGGAGAAATCATGGAGATCAGAATAGAATAATTGATAAGTATCCTAAAGGACTACAACTCAATTTCAAATTATCTATTAAATTGTATCAGCCCTCTAAATACAACATAAGAAATACCAGCACTATTAAAAGCAATGCAGACTGTTAAGTGGTAATTATGTACATATCAATTTGATTTTAAAGGGTTTAATAATGATGGTTATTCTTACACAAGTGTAAAACGGAAGTTAAATTCCAGTCAGTTCTTTTTTTTTAGCAATCTCAAAATCAAAGAGTCAAAAAGGAGCTACATAATCTTCCAACATGTTTAGCATAATTAGTTCCTTAATAAATGCTCTACTGGCTAAACGTATTAATTTAATATTATAGTTTTTTTTTACTTTTGCCTTGCTTTGATAAATAAATGTATAAAAAACTTGTATAATATGAAGTTTGTCTAGGTCTTTTAGTGATGATTATCAATAGCAAGGAATTCTTTTTTTCTTCAAATTGGTGAGTGCAATCAAAATATATTAGTCAAGTAACATCTTTATTACTTAATGGTATTCCTTATCAAGTTATAATGTTTAAATTTGATAGTATACAAAAGTATGATAAAATTATTAACATTTTGTTAGAAAATCTTGTTTTATCTAATATTTTTACTAAAAGGTTAAAAGCAAAAATGAACTCTGTAAAATAAACAGAACAGAATCTTCGCAACGAATTTTAATACACAGTATACTGACTTTCATACAGTCAATTACAAAGGTCAATAAACGATGTTTAATTACTTTACATTTAAACAATCGCTTGTTTCAATCTATTTCATACTGCATTGTATATAAATGTCTAGTTAGGCTTTTAGTTCGGGGAATTTTTTTATGTCTGTAATTCCTAACAAAGACAGACATACTTACTGATTCTGTTTTATAAAAAACTACAGTATAAACAATGTTGTACAATTTGTTATGGGATTACATAGTTATCAATAAGAGAAGATGTGGGGTTAACGTCAATGAGATGAAAACATAGAGACAAAAAAATACCAAAAATACGTTTTAAATTCATGAATAATATAATATCCTTTTAATAACTTTTATTTGTCAATTTCTAACTGAAAGTGGAGATAAGAAAGCAAACATAAGTGTATCGTTATTCTCTATTACAAATTCATTTGAAAATTGATAGCAAGATAGTCATTGTACTTTGACAACTTTGTTGAAAGAATTTCACCCTTAACGAGAAACAAAAGGAATAGGAATAATGACTTAATTTTGAGTCATTCAAATTGTTTGTTTTTAACATGTTGCCTGTCCGTAACTGTTCTCGAACGTTTTAAAGTAATTGTAAGAAAATTCATGATTCAAATACGATGAAACAGTCAAAACATTTTTTAAAAGGCACCAATATATTAGTTATCTCAACATGACTGAAATTGTGTTAGATACTTTTCGGATCCTTTATTAATGACAGGTGTTTTAGACTAGTTTGCATTCTTCACCGTTAGCTCCTGTAAGTTTTATGTCCCATGCAAACCAAGGAATACTAGTAAAAATGCAATATAACAAGAGGGGAACACCTGGTTTCAGTAGATAAGAAAACCAATTCATCCAAATTTTACAAATATGCTATCAATAACTACTAAAATCAAGAACTTTATTGAACATATTTGATATATGTTTTGTTTTAGAAATTTTATAATATGTATCTGTATTTGTTGGCATGTGATTTTAAAATGAAATGAAATTAACACTGGCGGACAAAATCAAAGACAGCACTAATGACAAGGACGCCAACACTATAGTAAACATATTCACAATGGTTTACTCGAGACAAAGGTTATTCATAATATAAAGTTATGAAACTATAGCATGTACACGGTAACAAATAGAAACTAATCAGGGATACACCAATCAACAAGTCGAAATGAAAGATTACACGCATGACTAAGAGTTATTGTTTTGTCACAATAAATTTAATTTAAAATCTTGACGTTTTCAATTTCAAAGAAAATTAAATTCCATTTGCACTTTGAAGGCTACTTGATGTCGTTCTTCGCCATCACAAAGGTGTCAAAGGCATGACGAATGTTTAAACAGATTGCTCTTTAGATTTGGAAATTAAAAAAAAACGCGTCATAAATTTCATGCAACCGAAGCTTTTTTTTCTGGATTTATTTTCAATACTAAACATATAACGACAATTGGAAATACAAATGTATTTGGTCTCAAAGAATGCGTGTGTAGTTTTATAGTTATATGAGTATTTATTGTGGTAAAGAAATTCTTGTGTATTGAAATTTTATTAAGACCGGCCAGGGTAATTGTATTACCCCCTTTACCGTTCCATAATATTTTCTATGTCTATAATTGCCTGTTTGTTTTAGTGTATCTGTTTGTTATGCTTACACAATATTGCGTTAAAGACTCATCATATGAATGTAGTTCTCCCAAAGCAATTTCGTGCACTGTTGCAACGAGTCCCTTCAACATCATTTGTACTCGACTCTTCATGAATACTGATTTTGATGTATCTTTTGATATATCTAAGTAGAACTGCACCAGTCAGATACATATACACGTATGATATAGAGATTATTTCACAAGAGAAGCGTGAAATTAGAAGCAAAAAGTTTTTGAAGGTGTAGTGAGGGATCATCAATATAGAAAATCTTGAAAAGAAAATGTTTGGCTCGTTTTTTTTGTTCTGGGTCAGTCGATAATGATTATAACCAGTGATAATATGACAACATATGAACTAAATGAGATTGATTGATATATCTCCAGCTGACTGATTTCATGTTCAAGGAAAGCTTTGTAATATTGAACGTTTGGTTGTAATTTCCCACGAGGCTAATCATAAGGTTTGTCTTTCTCATAATTGTTCAATCCTAATAAAATGATCTATGAAAACTACAAAGTGTAACATCAGGAAAGTCATCTAAAGTTTAAATCAACATAATGTTTTATAATTAAGCAATTTATATTTGAAATTATTAACGATCTAATTGTTTAGTATATATATTCGTTTGACATTTTACAGAGTATATTTTTATTTTACTCGTGACAAAGCCGATTTAAACTTGATTGATCTTTCGACTATTTCTCGAGGCAGTCAAATTAAAATATTCAAAGCGCGAGTCTTGTCGAGCTATTTAAATAGTTAAAATTTAACTGTTGAGAGTTGACAAATATCGTAATACACGAGTTATAGTGATGGAATCTGTGTCCCTTATGATTTGTATCCTTTATTTGCAAATATTAGAAAGGATGTTTACTTTTGATGTGACATTATCAAGAATAGTCGCCTTTTTTCCTGACGTCACATCAGGAAAATCCAAAAGAAACCAAGAAAATTTATCGTCACAATTAAACTTTTAAACTTCGACCAATCATATGCCAAGAACAGATTTATCACTAGTGATTTTAAGAAATGTGAAAATAGCACAAAATTTAGAGAATTTATGTCTCTTTAACATCATCTGTATTGATGATATACTTGCACTCAATTATTCATTTTTCAGTAAGTGATTGCACCTCATTCCTCCCCATGAAGTGGACAAAACTACCGAAGCTGATCAAGATACCCATACCTTGTTGATGAAAACATATACAAATACCAAGAGGAAAAATCAAAAACACTAGATATACATTTCTATTTAGCACAAACACCATCACAACTAAAAAGTAAATCACAGAGGATAATAATGTGTTTTCCTTGAAATATTTGTGCAATTCCGGTGACACAATTTGCCTTTGTGGCGTAGCTCATGACACACGACTATCCAGTCATTAGTCTCAATACGTAATAAGGCTACAATGGTGGTTGAGCACGTTATGAAATCAACAAAAATTGATATCTATCAAATAATTCTATATTTTCAATATTTTCAATATATTGTTATTGTCTTTAGTAACTATTCTTTGATTCTTTTCTTGTTTGGTTGGCTTTTCTTAAGTGTTGAATGATATAAACGGTTATGTAGAAATATAGTACGACTAATTCAAAGTCATTTCGAATCAAAAACGCGTTGCAAAGACTAGTGGCGTTTTAAAAAGGTAATTTGAAAATTGTATTGGTTAAACAATGTCTGATACCTAATAATTTAAAAGTACTATGTATCTATTATCCCTGGTTTTTTTTACTTTTTGAAAAAAAAATCAGGTTATTAAGGTAAAACGTTTCTCACATGATTGCTAGGCGCTATCGTCATCATGAAAACAAGATTAATATAAATCGTTTAGTGTCCTCATGAGAAAAAAGGCAATAATGCCCAGATACATTTATTAATGTATAAATATGTTTGTAAATATTTTTTCCATTTTATCGTTTGCATGGTTTCTTATTCATTTTTGTTTACCATAAAACACATTCCTCTAAGGATAGTTGGCAATTTTATTTTTAAAGTGCATTCTTACATTAAGGAGTGTTCTACATTGTATTCCAAGCTCTTTGCTACTGCTTTATATTTTTGAACTCGGATATCCAATAAAACAGTATACAGGTATTGCAAACAAACATTGAAATATATTTACAGTTACATGTTTGGTATTGTATGTTTACATATATACATCATCAGTCATCAAAGTAAATACAAAAATTACAAGTCACCCAGACGGGACAATATATTTAATATATCTATAGATTTATTTTATTAGTTACATGAAACTAAGATGAACGCTTTTAGATATTTTCATTAATATCATTAATGTTTTAAAAATATGAAGAGCTTAAAAAAAACAAGACCAAAAGCGTAGCCTAATTCCGGCAAGGAATCAAAGATCTTCATTAGGACATACATATCTTAAATTTAGATAATTTCTAAACTTTTTAACAACAAATATTGATTAGATAAAATCCGTATTTTTGATGCCGGTACAAACTATTTTCCAATATCAATTATCTTTTAAACATATACCTGATGGAGGCATAATTATTTATGAAACGACAGGGGAAGTTTGGCACTGGTAATACTACTATCAATATAGTCATTTTCTTTGTTCAAATAGATATAGGAAGATGTGGTGCGAGTGCCAATGAGACAACTCTCCATCCAAATAACAATTTAAAAATTAAACCATTATAGGTTAAAGTACGGCCTTCAACACGGAGCCTTGGCTCAAAGTTCGTGATAAAAGATAATAAACCATCCCCCCATCAGAGTGATGATTATTCGTTTTCAAAGTAGTTTGAACTTATCCTATTTCGTGGTAATATATTTACATTTAACAGATAATCAATTTGGAATTACAAATTTCAGAGTTTAACCTCAACGTTTCTTATGCTTAATTTTTACAGGAATATACGAAATATTGTATAATTATTAGTCAGTCATTAATACCACAAGAACACAAATCAATTGAAAAAGGGATAGTTTATTCTTGTTGATGAAATGTGATGTAATATCCAAAGAACGTATTGATAATTTGAACTATTTTAGAGAAGAAGGTTTATAAGCTGATTAAATCAAACAAGTTTATTTGATCGGAAGATTACCTTACTTTGCCTTAGTTATTGAAAACCCTATAATTGTCAACAAAAAATTAATTGGCGGATTTTGAAGAATTAAAAAATATTGAACAAGAGCCAATTCATTTATGATATCAAATCAACGCAACACTAATATTATACAATGTTCTTAAAGAAGTTTTACAAGTGTTCATTCATTAGTTAGAAGATCAAATAAGTTTATCGGGAGTAGTTATATTAGTACAGAAGCGTGATGTCAATGGCCGCTAAGATTCTATTTTGATATAATAAGGAAGTTGTTCAGAGTATTATGAATGAGTTTGAATTAATAGAAGAAACTTTATAGATAAAAGATCATACTAACATGTACCGAATATTGTGTTTCTATTCTATTTCGGAGTAGTTATATAACCGTCTAATTATGATAACTTAATAGTACTCAAACATCGACGAATTTTTACTAGAAGATGCTAAAATGTACTGAAAATTGAGTTCTATATCGAAGAAGTTATCAAACCTCCTTATTTTAGTAATCAAATGGTACTCGTGGACATCGGGAGATTTAAAAGATACACATACTTTCATATTTTAAAGTTCTTAAAGACCTGAACTTGGCCCTACAGTATTTCCTACAGGATCAATTATTGCTTTACAACTAATAAACAATCCCACGCGTGTTGTTCAAACGTTTAAGATATGTTTACTTAAAACTAACGGTACATTGTTTTTTGATCTCTGAAATCATTTACATTGTGCTTCATAGTTTTTTATTCATTGGTGCTCTTTTGTTAATCTAAATTTTTTTTTAAATCAGTTGTTAGGTTTAAGATAGCATGATATAGAGAAATTAATCGGCAAAAACATTCGATTTCCTAAATTAAGATATGAAATGGAAAACTACTGTTTGTTGTGTAGTTATTATTTAATAGTAAAGCCTTAAATATAATTCTGGAAGGCTTTATATACAAATCTATAAATCTGTGATAATTGACCCTACAATGCACCACAAACAACCCATTATTTTAGTTCACTATTAATTAATATATCAATTTACTTATTTGTACTCATTAAAGAACAACTGGACTGAACACTATAGTAAGGTTTATGGTCACCATGACAAATATGTTGGTCAATACGATACAATTGTGTCTTCACATACAAGAGTCAAGTTGTTTTTTGCAGTGTTAGATAATGAAATACCGGAGAAGTCGAAAACTTTATTGAAATATTTTGCCCTATTTTGAATTTGTTTGTTGTCTCCTTCCAATTGGAGTTGTTATGTTATTCCCTCTTGTTTGCTTTTTCTTGATTTGATTTTTGAAATCAATTCATGAGATTAGAACATCGGTTTGATAATGGTGCCTTCCTTCCATCTGATCATGATGTTCAAAAATACAAGTTAGTTTGTTCGTTTTTCTCTTTTAACCCAATATTTTGTTTAAATTTAAAGCAGTGATTGACCAACAGACAACGTTTTCTTGTGTATCTACCTACCTAAAAGTTTCCAAACACAGGAGATCAGTTTGCTCCTCTATATTTGGCTCCTCGTATATTTTATTTAAATGTATTGGTCAACCTCTTGTAATATAAAAATAATTCGTCAGTCAATATTGAAAGTCAGGTTGTTGATGCACATGCCAAACTTATGTCAAATGTATATCATATAATCAATATGTCAATATACACTATACTAAACTTAAATATTGCTGAATAATTTTGTTCGTGCTTACAGTATAATCCTCTTATCTCCATCTGCCAGATTCTTCGATTGCAAGATGCTTTTTATTTTCTTAAATTATTGATAAGTGAAGATAGTCATGTCTTGGAATAGAGAGCATATATGATGAACAATAGTTTTGAGATAACTGGTAAACACAAGTGTACATAAGTAATTTAAGCATAAAATCTACTGATAGAAAAGAAGGTTTTAAAAGAAGGACGAAAGATACCAGAGGGACAGTCAAACTCATAAATCCAAAACAAACTGACAACGTCATGGCTAAAAATGAAACATATAAACAGAAAAAAACAATAGTACACATGACACAACTGTGAATCCAACATTTAACGCTACACCAATCACGAAAGTTGAGACAATAGGTCCATTTGTATAGAAATAAAACAAATGAATTCTTTTCTCTCGTCTTTGGACCTGATATTTTTTTTTGTAAAAACGAAGATATAAACAAAGATATATAGCTATATATTCTACTATACTTTCTTCAGTTCTTTACATTTTTTGTCCACAGTAAAAGATTTGATAGACAGCATGATATTTGAGTCAAGATTGACATTGCAACAGACAGAAAATGAGAATCAAAATAGAGGAATATGCCAAAGAGACAACAACCCGACCAAAGAGCAGATAACAGCGGCAGGTCACCGGTGAGTCCTCAACGCAGCAAGGAAATCTTTCACTCTCAGCTGGCCCCCAAAAAATGTTTATTAGTCGGCATTTCAACGGATGAAAGTTGTGCATATCTACTTGCCGACTTTTTCTCTCTCCGAATATGTAGGAAAGTCTATATAAAAAGATATCAAAAAGAAAGATAAAAAGGAAATCTTGCAAAATTATTCAAGTTTGCTTTCAGACATTTTTATGATGTCCAGTTAATCAATAACCCTCAATTAAGTCAGTTTTTTGCTTTACATTTATACAATTGAATTTGAAAAATAAGAGAACTACTAAAATTAGGAGTGGTTTCTATATCTTGATCCGTGCTATTGACATCAGTAATAAATACTAACTTTAAAATCAATATCCAATCTACAATGTTTGACATTTTAATGATAACAAAATTTCCAATGTCAACTTCCCATTTCTCAACAGTAACACAATGTTCTATTTTATGGATTTTCTGAATACCATCTGATCAGCTACATTCGTTTGTGTTCACACGTTTCAAACTTTAGTTGCAGTGGCGTGCTCTTTGAACGCAAAGAGCATTAACAGAGTTATGAGAAAGAAGAACTGAAATCCACACTTTATAATGTTGTTTGAGTAAAATATGTTTGTGTCTCAGTTAGTTTTCGGCATATTCTAGATCTTTCAATACCAGAATATATAATCTGTTATTATACTGTTTATTGATTGATGAATTGCAAGCATCGGAAAACTGTTGTTGCCTTATTTTTCATTTATGAAACAAAAGTCATTATACAAATCTAAATGATTGATGTGTCAATTTTCTAAAACATTTTATTCAGAAAATAAGTATGCATGCAGAAATGATTTTATTCTAATCATATTTTATAGAAATAATCGATTCTCGAACCAATGTGAACGTTGTTGAGATAATGTAACGGATTACATACTAATTTAAATTGGAAATGAATAATGTAATATTTGTTAAAGGTTTCAAATGATTTTCTTCACCGATTGTTGGTATTACAATTTTCCAAAAGAAATATATCAGAATATCATAACAGTTTCATCATTTTAATAAACTAAGACTCAACACCCTTTCTCGGTATTTCAATTTATAATCTTTTTAATTCATTTACCTAATTTCAGATTTAATTTGTTTTCTCTGAACTGAAGAGTGCTTGAACCATTTTATTAATATTTGACACGTTGCAATATCACTAGTGCATACGTAAAAGTAAAAGGTAAGACCAAATATTACAGTAGAATATCAAATAGATATATATTACGTGAAGGGAGCATTATAATTATATATATCAATATACACATTTAATCAAAAGATAAGAAATTTTGTTCCTCTGTTTATATGTTGTTTATATCGTGATATTAAAGTCAATATGATGGAAAGAAAATGTCAATCAACTTGCCCGATTGATTAAATTTTCATATTTCATAGGTACAATTCGCCGGAAAATCCTGATGATTTGATTAAAAATAGACACTTAAAAAATAAGAATGAAACATTTACTTTGGAAAGACTAGAACATGTTTTATTATAAGGCAAGACTAGAGCTTTTCTGAAAGATTTAATTAATATATAACAAATGTTCAAATATTCTGTACGATTTTGGTCTTTTTCTATTTTCGACACTCAATGTAAATATAGACATTGTCTAGGATTGATAAAAAAATAATCAATAACCATCATTGCAAATCTATTGACTTTGTAGTTCAGTTTTATTAAAAAAAAAGACAATTGCTTTCTTTCATTAAAAGCATGTCAAATGCCTGTGGTTTGACAATTTAATGTTTCCTTTTAGTGTTAACTAGTTGTCTTCCCCTGTTTTGGAATCTTGCTGATTGTAATTTGGGATTGGACATTTCATACGGGTCCTCTGGGTAAAACGAATTCTATTTAAAGTTCCTCATTAATAATTTGATATCTACTGATAGTACGTTTAATGGTAATGTGTTGTTAAAGATGATGAACTGAGTTTGAACTCGTGAGTAGGATATACATGGAAATTAAAAGTATTGAGAAGCAAATTTGTACGGATACGAATGAGAGATGAAAGTGCTATGAAAAGTTTTTCACCAACCCTCTACAGTACGTCATTGACATGAGAATTCTGTTATTTGTAATTATGGTTTGTTGTTATCAATTCTAATATCATTTTAGATAAGGTCTGTATATATTAGTTACCTATTCCCGGTCCTATCTTTGTCATATTTATGTCTTGTGTTTCTTTTTGAAGATACAGTTCGTAATGAGAACGAGAGCAGTATTCAGATGCATTTCGTTGATAGGTTTGAAAAAAAGTGAGGGAATAGCATGAAATTCAAAAGGATCGAGTTTTAGGAGTTGACAGAGTAAACGTTATCTACAACACATGCACCACCCGTCACAAGCACTACAGTGCAGTCAAAATGTCATAATAATAAATATAAGGGAAATATATTCGTATTGATGATTCGTTTATTATCAAGGATAATAATATTTACGAATTGAGGATAATTCTAATTATCTTGGATACTTTGTAAGTACCTTTATTCGTTGGGTAGTTATCTTATGTGGAATACTTTATCCACACATTAACTTTCCAGCGGAATATAACTATTTTAGCCCAAATCAAGGCATGCATAGATCTTCATGTAGATTTGACTAAAATTAATACTCGTATATAAACTAGAGAGTACGTTGGATATCGTCAAACGCACTATGAACTATTATACATGAACATTTTCAGACATATTCAGTACGACTTTTAACTTTTTATTCATTATAATATAAAATAACAAAAATAAAACTTCCGGTAATAATATGCGATGGTGGAGAGTTCGTTTTATATCTCTTAATTTCGTCTGACAATAATTGATATTGGGCTTTCTTATTTAAATTACACCAGAATTAATTGCATATTCGAGAGTACTCTTGTGCAAATATTTCATGTCACCGTTTCCTTAAAGTGACATGTTAATGCAAAATTAAACTTTTGATGAACGTTTAATAATGTGTTTACCATTCAATCTGGAGTTAATTAAGGTCGTCATTTCTGATAACACTTTTGCAACAATTAAAATGTAGACTTTGCAATTTCTTTCTATCGAGACAACTTATAAGCATTTATAAATTTGCTTATTTCTGAAAGGTATAATTTTATTAAAACATTGATGAATAATGTCAATAATGAAAGACAAACACGTAAGTTAAAATAAACACCTTATTTTGCAATCTCCCACAACTCATTATAAAACCATATAGTTGTTTTACTTTTTTCTTCAGAGAACTAAATTCAACAATTTAATAACCCTCGAACATGCAACTTTAGCTCAAAGCTCGAAAATTGGTCCCTAAAAATAAAAGTACTTTCACTATATTCGATTCTGTTAAGTTATTCATATTAAACTTAAAGGAAAATGTACTATATTGAGCAGTTAAAGATTTGGTCAACTAATACAAAAGAAATCAATATAAATTGCTATATCAGAATTTATCCTGAATTCGCAATATATACACACCACTATAACAAAGTTGACACACCAACACATACAATCGCACAACCAGTTTCTGGTCTTTAAATTTTGTACTGTCGATTTCGTTCCTTCTGTAGATCTCTGGTTTGAGCGGAATTTTGTATAATGCCTTCTGAAAAAGGTTTAGTAATGTTTTTATTATAGACTATCGAGTCAACAAATTACAGTATCAACTAAGAAGTAAAATGAAATATACGGGCCATCGGTAGCCTTTATATACGATGCACTATCATTGAACTATTCCGATCTCCTTACTCGATATTAAAGAAAACTAATTGTATGTTAAATATAATGTACTATTTGAACGTTAATACTACTGCCATTGAGGTTATTTGCTTAGCACAACGTAATTCATTTTATGATTTTGAACATGTAAATGCATTACTTTCACAGCTTGATTACATTATGTTGAAGAAATCGAATGTATTTTGTCGTCATATCCAGTAGCGATGATCACTATAGTTTATGGGTTAACCTCTTGAGGGGAAGTAAAGATTTGTGATATTTAGAATTAAAGGATCACAATTTCATGCTGTACCTAGCAAACAAGACACAGGTTATATTATCTAGATTTCGTTGTGGCTAAGTCACACTTCTTTACACAATACCGATACTGATGTAAGACACCGATAGAACATAAAGTAATTAAATCGAAGATGGCTTATATATATTATTTAATAACAATTTGCTTTGAGGTTGTAATGATAATTCATTTCGTATTAAGATAAGACTATATCTCTCATTTCAGGTTAACACAGAGTATTTTTGTGAGCACAAGTTATATATGCTGTTAGAATAATTAGCCCCCAAAAGTACGTAATGAGTATGCACTTTAAAAACGTTTTAAAAAGTCAATTGATTATATAATAATAATCCTTTTGCAAGGAAGATAGCAGACCTTAGATGACTTTGTTATATTGGTAACCAGAGATCAAAGTCATAAATGTAATACACAAACAAGATGTATATAACATTTATAAGATCAAAAATAAATGTTAAAGTACCGTCAGATTTTTGAATTAAGAAATATGAAAAAAAAAACTTATTATCAAAGAAAATAATCAAATGTACTTTACATACTGAAAAAGTGTAATGAAATTCTGGTTTCGGTTGCCAATGCAGTTTCTCCAGAGAATCTAGTTGAATATCATTCAGTATATCTTGTCTCTCCCTGTGAACATGCGTATGTCCATGCCTTTGTAACTTGTACGGACGCCATCACGTGTTGATATACCGCGATGGAGAATACGTTTCAATGATGATAGCGGATAAAATGATAATGTTGTAACTACTTAAACAAAGGATTAGGGCAATTTTCAGCATTATGCACACACAGTTTTGAAGCTGTCAGAACAATAGCAGATAAGCACTTTCTTAGGAATAAATACATTAATCAAACTATGACAACACTTTTTTATCTGAAAAGAATATTCCGAGATTTTTTTGAAAGCTCAAGAAGATTAAATCACAAAATAAAATAAACAGAAACCTGAAGTCAATATAGCTGTTGAGATGACATAGAAGAAATTCCTGTTTTTGCGTTTTCTGGAATTGCCAAACACAGAATACATTTGAAACCAACTCGAAAATAAGCAGTTAAAAACGTTTTTTTTCAATAATTTGTATACATCACAAAAGCACTTTTTGATTTTTTTTACTTCAGGAGAGCCGATGGATTGGGGCACGGCATGGTGTAGAAGTTCTATGTTTTTTATATATGCACTAACTATTTATTGTTTTTATTTTAGACTTTAAGTCATTGCAGTACATATTGATTTTATTTGAGAAATCAAACAATTCAGTCCAATGAAGACGCCTTCATTTCTCTTCACGCAATATTCATATATGGTAATTGCATGACGTGAATTAGGGCTTGATCTGGACTTTTCTTTAAATATAACTGAGAGTATGAAGCCATATTATAGAATTTCTTCACATGTATTTACAACGGTGCGATTAACAATTTTATTTTATCTATTATACCTTTGATGATAAGATAGTAGTAAAGTACATTTATATCATACAAATGTATAAAAAGAAGGTTCAGACAATAAAAGCTTCTTTGCCTAATTAGGTAATATGAGACTCGAAATCAGTTACAAACTCTGTTAACTTAATTATGCAATTGAAAAACTTAAAAGGGATAACATCCTACATGTAAATGCAACAGAATATTTTAAGTCTTAATTGACAAATGTAATATTGATGGTTAGTTTTATCATGTATGTAAGACAGTCTGTTTTTACAAAACCTATGTATGTTGGAAATATCGAAAGTCAGTGATCTTGTGTTCCCCATTTCACATTTCACATTTCAAAATGTAACCCATTCTGGGTATTATTTTCAAAAAGAAATGGGGAATGTGTCGAAGAGACAACCACCCGACCATGCATGGAACAGAAAACAGCAGAAGGTCGCCAACAGATCTTAAATGCAGCGAAAAACTCCCGCAACCGGACGCGTCATTCGGCTGTCCCCTAAACAAATATATATACTAGTTTAGTGATAATGAACGCCATACTAAACTCCGAATTGTGGACAAGAAACTAAAATTAAAAATGATACAAGACTAACAAAGGCCAGTGTCCAGCTTCCAAGGTGTATATTAACTTTTTTGTGCTTTATAAAGAATATTTCCATAAAAAAATCGGGTGAAATACCTGAACGTATAAGTTGTCTGCATGTTGAGCTATATTTATGAAGGGTGTCCTTATACCGATGATTAAATTTAGTAAATGTTTTGACTAGTTTGTGATATCGAAAACCCTAGTGTTATATTTTTTCAGTAATAAAAACATTGTTACATACACGAACGAATCGTACAAGTTGAGATATATAAACACCGTAAGATAGTGACAAGGGAACGTCACCATCTACAAATGAATAAATAACGATAGGAAATGAAAAATCATCTCTCTTTATCCTACTTTGTAAAGAATCCTTCTGATTCAAACAAAAAATTCTCTAAAACCGATATTATCAAGATGCTTGATTTTTTGATTGACCACATAGTTGTTATGTTCGGAGGACGTGTTTTTCAACAGACTGTCGGTATCCCAATGGGAACAAACTGTGCCCCTCTACTTGCTGACTTGTTTCTTTATTATTATGAGGCTGACTTCATCTAGGAAGAAAGATAAGAAGTTAGCAATATCCTTTAACTCTACTTTCCGCTATATAGATGACGTTCTTTAACTAAACAATTCAAAATTCGGGGACTATGTGGAACGCATCTATCCCATCGAATTGGAGATAAAGGATACTACAGATACAGTTAAGTCGGCTTCGTATCTTGACTTACATCTAGAAATTGACAATGAGGGTCGTTTGAAGACAAAACTTTACGACAAAAGAGATGATTTCAGCTTTCCAATTGAAAACTTCCCATTTCTAAGTAGCAACATTCCAGCAGCACCTGCATACGGGGTATATATCTTCCAATTGATACGATATTCCCGTGCTTGCATTTCTATCATGATTTTCTTGATAGAGGGTTACTGCTCACAAGGAAGCTATTAAATCAAGAGTTCCAAATGGTGAAGTTGAAATCATCCCTTCGTAAATTTTACGGACGCCATCACGAGTTGGTTGACCGTTATGAAATAACCATTTCACAAATGATATCGGATATGTTCCTTACGTCGTAACTATGAATGTGACCTACCGAATTAGACTATTTCCCGGATTTGTAATCACATAAGCAACACGACGGGTGCCACATGCGGAGCAGGATCTGCTTACCCTTCTGGAGCACCTGAGATCACCCCTAGTTTTTGGTGGTGTTCGTGTTGTTTATTCTTTAGTGTTTTATGTTGTGTCATGTGTACTATTGTTTTTCTGTTGGTCTCTTTCATTTTTAGCCATGGCGTTGTCAGTTTGTTTTAGATTTATGAGTTTGACTATCCCTTTGGTATCTTTCGTCCCTCTTTTATCAGAAAGTTGAGTATTAAGCTTTCTGTTAATGATATAGATATCAAGATCGAGGAAAGGGCAGTAGTCATTATTAGTGTTAGCTTTATTTAAAGTAAGTTAAACAGGATAAATTTCTTTAGTATACATACCGAAGTCGTCATCATTCAGAGCCAAAATATCATCCAAATATAAGTATTATCAAATTTGTGTATCAGATGTTGTTTCGATGGGTCTTTGCTGATTTTTGTCATCAATTGTAACTCATAGCAATGCAAAAACAGGTCTGCAAAAGTGGTGCACAGTTAGTCCCAATCAGAATTCCGATAGCATGACGATATACAGAAACTCCAAAGCGAATTAAAATGATATTAAGTAAAAATTCAAGGGCAGATATAGTATCAAAGCATGTCCAATTGACATAGTTTTTTTTGTATTGTTACTAAAAGATGATCTAACGTCTTTTTACAATTGGCTATAATTTAACACAAATTTCCGGGTGGATGCTTTGTAAATATAACAAATAAAAGGGAGTTCAGTATTATCAAAATATACAGAAATTTGTTCTTTATAAATAGAGTGGTCGTAAACAATACCGGTTATATTTACACAATCAAAACCTTTATTGACCGAGCCCATATCTATTCAATTCTATCAAATTCAACCATACAGTGTTTAAGAACGTGTATACAGATATAAAAAGATGTTATATTAGTGCCAATGAGACAACTCTTCATCCAAGTCAAAAAAGGTAAACTAATTAAGGTCAAAATACGGTCTTCAACATGGAGCTTTAGTTGACACTGAACAGAAAGCTATAAAGGGTTTTATTTCGGGATTGCTGGTGACAACCATTAAATTTTACTATCAGGATATAAACAAACTGTGATGAAGTTAAAAGTACATAACCATTTGATAGTTTGTATTCGGAACTTTTATTTACTATTATAGTAATGGCGCATCACTGTTCATAATATGTGTAAAAGGTTGATGTAACATGTTGAACCAGGTTTGCATTGTTATGTGTTTAAGGACTGTTTATTTTTCGTTGTAACTACTCACAGCCATAATACTCGATTGTTTTTTTTTGTAGAAAACACTTCACCAATGCAGAGTAAGTATTTCTAGCAATGATGAGCTTCTTTCGTATTCCATTATGTAACTTTCAAAAGACAATCATTTTTTGTGATAACATTTTAACAAAATGTGAATTCTTCTTATAAAATGCATTACTCATAATATAATTGAAATATCTTGTAGCTGGCAGTTTTAGTGATCTTAATTTCCTGTACTGTAATTTAATTAGTGTCAGATTTAGTCAAGATATAAATATCGCCCTAGATATTTCAATCTCATTTCTTGAATTATATCTTGCGAAGACAGACTTGACTAGTTATTGACGTTTGTCAAAGAGTAAAATTCAAATATAAAATAATGGTCCTTTAATGTTTTCAATTATTTTTGAAAGCAAAATTACATTTACATTATAAATATTATATTTATGTTTTTTTAATATTTTTTGTTATTTATCAAAAAATGATAGTTTATATTTTCTGCCAAAGATTTTGGACAGTTGATAGAATTTACATTAATCAATTTTATATTAACTCTATTCCTTTGACTACTGGTTGAAAAAGTAAAATAACAAAAATGCCGATCTCCAAGGAAATTCCTTATCAAATGATAATTGTACATTTGTGTAACCATTATTAAAAAATAGCTATGCTGACACGGACAAACAGAATGGCATGTAAACACTTATAGACAAATTAAATAAGCAAAAAAACGAGGGATGTGTGAACATTGTTAAATAAATCACTCATTTTGAAATCTTTTATAGATTTTCTTGCTGTTCGTTGTGAGCTAATGCTCCATGTTGATGGTTTTACTTTGACATTTTTATCATTCTAGTTTACTTCTTTTACATATTTTGTAAGGTGATCACTAAATCATGCTACTTTTTGTAAATATCACGACAGATCGAATTTAAAAAATATACATCGTACCTAGCTATTTTTGTTTGAACGACAAGAGTTGAATGATTGAATTATGAATCTAAAATGTCATCTCTGGAAGTCAAGATAACAAACTGTAAAAATGTTCCATACTCTCGACATATTCATGGAAAATGTCAAGCCATGCGTGTTTGATGACTTAGCAAAATGGACAATGATCTTAGTCTTTGATATGAATATGTCAGGATTAATTTCATTAGATTATTAAATTCGTGGTTGAAAATATTTATTTGTTGTGATCAGAGGCGCAATTGTGTCATATGTTAAACCGAGATCATCAATAATTATTCACTATGGTCGACATCTAAGATACATTCACCGTACGCTTGTCAATACATATATGTTTGGTTCATTCTTTGCTGATTTTGTAACCTAGTTTAATGCAAATTACCTTACATATACACCTTCTTTACGACAAACTCAATTGACCTCGAAATTGTTATAATAGCTATGTGTCAGCTGCTTTCGTTTTATATTTTATTTAAAGCGTGTGAATAATATGTTTGATCAAAGATAATTACATAGTTTTTATGCGATATATTATACAAGAATTTGTTTTCAATCACTTTTTCATTGACAAATTAATCTCATTCTCAAAGATATAGTCTTCGATATGCCTTTTGCTAAATCCTTATAACATAATCTCATGGAACTTATGTCGTATCGATCATTTGCTGTAGCTGGTTTAATCCACAATTTTCAAATATAGAAATCACTGGTCCAAGTCAGGACTATAACGGTTGTGTTCTTTTCGATTGTTGAGTTCGATCTTTGAACTAAGGGGACTGACGTTTTTTTTCTCTTAGAGTTTAGTAGTTTTGTTTAAGGCTGGTATCAATACGAAATGTTAATATCTTATTCAAGACGATTATAAAAAAAAGAATGTAAATTTATCGTTCCATTTGTATAAAAGATCTGAGATAAATACAAAAAAAAAAAAAGGTCATGTGACCATCCCAGTGGCTTTAAAAAAGTCACATATGTCACGAAACCAAATAATTTCTATCAGATGTGTTAGTTTTCAAGTTGATACTTCCCTATTTTTGACTTAATTGATATTTGTTATTTCCGGAATAACTATTCACCGTTCAAAAGTAGAAATACTAATGTTTAAAAAAATAAACTGATAAATCTCAACTAATTTTCAGCTGAGCAACATCAAATACCAACTAAAGCATGTAAACTTGAAATAAGATATCAACTTGAAATGCAAAATGTCTGCTAGAAATAAAATGGCTACTAGAAATGAAAAATATCTACTTGAAAAATGAAAAAAGTCAACTTAAATTAGATATATCAAATAGCAAATGTTAAATGTCAAGTTTGACAAATATCTGAATTGAGAAAATGTAACAACAGAGAGTTCGTTTCGTAACAAAAAGATTCAAAAGGTGTATGTAAGTAGTTCAATAAAGACTGTGTTTAATGATGTGCCAATGTGTTGTACTAAATACATTTCTATAGCTCATTGATAATTCATTTACGTTTTGACTGTATCTACTTATCTAATAGTATATTGATCTAATTTATCAGGAATAAGATTAATCAAGTCATTATATTAGGTCACATGTAGAAGTTTTTTTATTTTGTCAGTAATACATCCCTGCATCTTTAAGAGAAAATGCAATTTGATATAATAAGAAGTAGATTAATCAAATAATCATTGTATGTCAGAAACAGAGAATTTTCATTTTATCAATATAACACCACTGCATCTTGTGTAATGATGAGAGAAAATGCAATTTGATATCACAATAGAAACCAATTTATTATAATTTCTTTCATTTTTTATGTGGCGAAAAATACTAGATGTTTAACTTTTATGTCTTTATAATGTCTTAAAATGTAAACCTTAAAAAATAAGTACATCAACCATAATTTATTTCAAGACTTTGCTGTTAATTTTGAAATGCTTCATCCTTGGTTTTATCTTTTCTAAATTTATCAATTTCCTTGAAATATGAAACATAAATCTACAAAAAAAAAATTACGCAATAACTCAGTTACTTTATGATTAAACCCGAGAATGAATAATGCATGCTTTAAAAACTATAGGATATGAAAATTTCACGATAATTTCAATTCACGTATCTATATATTACGCAGCAACTTGCAGTGGTAATTTTTACTAAATCTTAATCTGATAATTCTCACAAGCATATACAAACTTTGCTTTTATAGCCTGTAATTTAGTGGTTGTCGTTTGTTAATGATTGTCACCAGCAATTCCAAAAGAAAACCTCACATATTTGTTTTTCGTTCATTTTTTTTACATAAATAAGGCCGTTAGTTTTCTCGTTTGAATTGTTTTACATTGTCTTATAGCTGACTATGCGGTATGGGCTTTGCTCATTGTTGAAGGCCGTACGGTGACCTATAGTTGTTAATGTTTGTGTCATTTTGGTCTTTTGTGGATAGTTGTCTCATTGGCAATCATACCACATCTTCTTTTTAATATTTGTTAAAATAGGTTTTCACAAAAACATAAATATATAAGTGCGTTAGTTAGAATTTGCATGATAACCCTATTTCTGTTTGTAGAGTAGTTGAATTATAAGCTCATGGTGCATAAAAATTAATGAATGTTAAGAATGGTATTATATCAACTCCATCACCTTAGTACAAATGTATCACATAGTTGTTCTACCAATTTGTAATACAAAACATTAGGCGATTCATATAAAACAATATGTATAAGAGGATCGTTGTAGCCTTTCAACAGATCTCTGTTTGCGCTGAAAGGAAGTTGCACGATTTGTGGCAATTAAACGACTTCATTCAGAGTGGAAATGGTAATAAACTGATGAATTAGTACAGTTCATACAGCCAAACAGCGCTCCCACATCATGGATCAAGAGGGATGGAAGATTATTTAATCTTACTTTTATCAAGTGAACTATTGGTGCAATTTGAATAAACACAGTTATTATTTTTTTTGGAAAATAGTTCTTCGAAGAAATATAAGGCATTTCATTTTAGATATTTGATAGTCTCTATTATACGGCATTGTATTACTAGCTAAATAATACGTATTTCAAAAATGGTTGGTCGAAAAACGTATAATCAGCCTACTTTCTTAGTGCATAAGTAAACTGATTTTAGTCTGAAACGACAAATTTGATCTTAGAAGGACCTGAAAGGTCTGAGCAAAAGATTGGTCAGTCATTATCATGTTTCAGGGACATTTCAAACTCATCCATTGCGTTCAATTCAATATGGTTTTCAAATTTAGCTTGCAGAACATTCAGTGCTTAGATGAGTGCAAATGAGTCAACTCTCTAGCCAAATCACAATTTGTAAAAGTAAATTACTCATGTCAAAGTATGTATTACGGAGCATCGATTCAACCAGAGCAACAAGCTATAAGAAAACTAAAAAAGACCAAAAAGTAAAATCACCAAAATATGGAACTTCGAGGGAAATCAAAAAAGAAAAGTCTCTAATCGAATGGCAAATTGCAAAGCTCAAACATACCAAACAAATGGGCACGTCATATTTTGACTTGGAACAGTCAAGTTCCTATCTTGAAAATGGTGGATTAAACCTGGTTTTGAAGCGAGTTAGACCACTCACTTGTATGAAAGTCGCATTAATTCCATTATATTGACAACGATTGGTGAACAAAACAAACAGACATAATGGGTAAAAAACCACATTGTTTTATTATCTTAATCACTATAGAAACAAACAAATATATAAACAGACCTTTACCATTTATTCCTTATACAATGGAGAAAAGTACAGAGCAACTAAGAAAATGCAAATAATAGCAACTCTGTAAATAGAGAATTCTATCATTTGTGTAAGGGAATATATAAACTATGAAAATTAAAATTAATATTAAAATGTGAAGTAATTACAAGATGAGACGAGTAATAGAAGATTTATATCTAAATTCATTTATGATGAATTACATTCTGTAAATATGGTTTGCCAGGTTCTTCTTAATAAAGTTATTTAATCTATTCTAATTTATCATATACATGCATCAAATCCTCATTCAGTTATCCCTGTTCAAACAGTCGTGTAATGAAATTGGAACATTGAAATTGAATCTACATCAATACCATAATCTGATACGATATTGGTACCATTTCATCTAAAGCAAGATTGCCAATATAGTATTTCTTGTTTACGTCTTATTTCCGATGAACTCAATATAAGTGCACTTTTAGAATAAATATGCCAAATGTACTCCAAGAAATCAGTTGTCATTATCTGTAATCATAACGGTTAAATAAACCGGACATATCCATGAATTTTTTATTTGCCTTATCGGCCTTTCTCTCTTAAACAGAAGAAGATGAAACTTGACGAGCCCCATTACTTAGTTATTAACCAGAATTATAACAAAGATGTTATATTTACAATAATAAGCCTGAACAATCAAAAAACAAATACCTGAGACAATCTGATGAATATAGACGCTGATCTTAATACTCTTCAGGTCGATGGTGTGTTTGAAGTTGACACCACAGCTTAAAGAAAAATTAGACCTACCAGTTGGTTGTTTATATGTCTAAGATTATCAATTCATTTTGAAAAAAGAGGGGCAATATTGATAGGCAACGTTCTGAAACAATGAAATGAGATCTACTCCCAGTAAATGACCCACAAAAAATAGAGACACAGAAAGATGAAACATCACAAAACTATTATATCTAGAAAACTTTAACAAACACAAACAGACTTTGTCTTGTATGACGAATACACAACTTTCGATTTATCTCAATCGGTAGACAGTCCAAAATATGTAACATGAAATATCAAGAAAACCATTTATTCTTTGCTATTGATAAAATGAAATAATTCCACTTACCGGAAAAAAAGATATGGTAAACCGAGTAAATGATATGTTGTTTAAGAAAATTGAACGTTTGTGATTTAAACATTTTTGTCGGTAGTTTTCTTTACGCGATTCCTGCATCAATAAAAAAAAAATGACAACAACGAATTAACACAAAAATGCTGAATGTTGTGTTGATATCAAATAAAAAAAATATGTGTTGTGATTTCAGATTTCTCTTACCAGTTCACTTCTTAATGAAATGAAATTCTATAAAAAGACAAGATACAAGTTATAAAAGTGTAGATCCGAGTTTATTGTTTTCTTTGTACATGGGTCTAGTTTTTGCTGATTTATTTTTGATCGCTTAAACTCGTTTCTTTTGAATTATGGCAGCTGTCAGTTTTTCTTTTGATATCTAATTTTTAGATTTATGTATTTTTGCAAGTGTCTCACGTCTTCCATATACATCATAGTTCAGCTTTCATAATAAAAATGACTGTAAAGATGTATGGACAAGTCCTAATAATAACAAAATGCTATCATAAAAGAGGTTGCAACATGGAACATCAAACAGTTTTATGAGTTTACGGTCTAAAATCAAATTTTCTATGGGATTATATACAACCGTGCTATAAGGAATTAAGCTGCTGATTGATATATTACAGAAAGGTTTACAGGTAGCTTAACAGTGCTTCATTAGAAAATCTGAAGGACAGAAAGGATTATCAATATATTTTTATTGCATATACGTAATGCTAGTTATGAAAATGAGAGGCGGAAAACTCAAAAGGGATGATAAAATATGAAAAATGAAAATATCATGACAAAAAATGATAAACTACCAGTTGTTAAAAAAGAAGGTGGTGAAAATGATATTTGGAAATTGACGAATGATGAACAAAGCAATATTCCTTATGTTTTAATACTTCATAAGAATGAAAAAAAAAAGAAAAGAATTTTGTAAGAAATTCATCGAAAATTGTCACCATTTTTTTCATGCCTTAGGTTTCAAATCCATAAGGCAAAGTTGACCTTGGATTGATTTGGCTATTTCTAAGGTCCTTTTTTGTCATTTAGCCTTGCACTTGTGTCGTTTCTGATTAATCGTAAGCCTTTACATATTCGTCTTTAAGTGTTCTTACTTTCTCTTCCTTAAAAGGGTAATCCAGAAAATAGTTTAGTACGCATGAAACTAATGACGGACGTGTGGTTTTTATGTTTTTCGAAGCTAAAGTAAAAATTTGAAATGCATACCACGACAGGGAGCAGGTTGGTAAATGTGTTTGTTGTTTGTAGTTTTGAATCAAAGACAACGTACTAAACGATGTGTCTGTTTATTCTGTTTTTATGCAAAAAGATGAATCAAAATGTTGTAAAAAGCATCACAAGAAGTTCAAAACAAAACCCGTAATCGATTCTATTACTCAAATTGATTTAAAAAACTTGCAGTTTATAAACTACCCAATTTTCGGTTTAGGATCGACTGTATCAGGCCGGGTCAGATAAACTTGTTGTTTAAATAACATTGGTTCACAAAATATTAACCATTATTGTACCATCAACATGACATTGAAAACGATTATATATCATTGTTCCTGTGGTCATACATTGCATAAGTTATAGATGTGTCTTAGTCTACGTTTAAAACAGTAATCCATTGAATGGAAGAAATGAAATAGAATATGCATACATATGGCAGTAGACATAAATCGAAAATACATATTATATGTCTGAGCATAGATATTTTTTCTTTAAAAAATGACACAAGCAAAACAACATTGAAATCCTATATAAACGATCTGAATCCCAGTTCGATTTTTGCACATGTCACTATGGAAAGGATGGAATTGAAAGATAAACCAAGCTAATACCACTAGCTTCAAATATAATGGTTTTCCATGTACACAATTATTGTCTTTTAACCATATTTGTGAAAAACGTAATGTAAAACCTGAATAACTTTTAAATTGGACAAACTACGAAAACGATCAAATTGAATCAAGAATTATAACTTTAAAGTAGACAAACAAATACAACGATCCAAATGAATAAAAAATTATACCTTTAATAGTTACTAAAGTAGTTTTTGCAAGCATGTACATACATGTTTTTTTAAATATTGAACACACATGTCTATCCAGTATTTCAAAGTATCTACTTTTTTCTACGTAATTTGGTGCAAACTCTTTATATTATTTTATATACATTCAGCTTATAAAGAAACGAGTCATGCATTGATTACCTCTTATAACAGATTATTCTTACATTAATGAATGATTTCAATAGTTTAAGGCTTTTTATGGTTGATTTAAACGAATGTAAAATGCAGACTGTTTGCAGAAAGACGAAATTTTATAAGTGTTCTCAAATGTTTAACAATAAAACGGCTTTCATTTCGGATGTAGTTTGCCACTAAGTTAAATAGTGAATTGAATGATAAAGCTGTTAAACCTAGAATTTTGTAACAATACTGACGACAAAAACATATATGTATTCATTCTTGTTAAAAAAAAACCCTATTTTTTCATTAAATCGAGAAACTGGTGCAGTAATAAGATAATTTCCAGATCAAAATGAACATTTAAGCCTAGATTCATTAAAAAGTGTCTATTTTCATCATTGTGATGCACATATTACAATGTTACTATAGTATCGTAGTACTTTTCGACCCTTTTTCTATATATTCGTCCTATTTTGTATATTGATATCCAGATACTTTTAGAATTTCTATATTGTCTTATTTAGATAAGAGTAAAAATAGAAAAGAGACAATTCTATCAATTCACCTTTGAACTAAGGGGTAAACCACAAGGTAAGTTGAATAAATACACATAATAATTGTTATAAGTTTGAAACTTATCAGTTAACTTTTTAAAATGTTATTGTTGATTTTACTGTTTGTCCAATATGAATTCATTCATTTACTTTCTCAGTTGTTTATCAAAGCAATTTCTGAAATTTTCTATTCAGCCAGAAAAACTAATGTACACTTAATTGCAAAATAATTACAAAATACAAAATAATAGAGATGTCGTCAATACCTAAACTTAGCATTTATCAACCGAATTTGCATATTCAAATTTACATTTTCGGAAGGTTCTGACGTGGTGGTTAGAATTGGATTTTTCTGTTTTAACTCTAATTTAGATAAGACAATAAAGAAATTATAAAAACAAACCTGGATATCTTAATATGTATTGTATTGTTTTTTTTAAAACTATAATTATGATAAATAGTGAAGACATTCTAAAAATAAGATAAATTTTCTAGTTTAAAAAGTTAAAGATAAATACGTGTTACGTACTTGGAGATGAGGTTTAGTTGATTAAATTCACGTAATAAAGATTTATATGTTACTTTTCAACGAACCAAAAAGTAATTTCATGGAATTAAACACATTAACTGACAACTATTGGTTATACATATCTCTTTTAAGGAAATTCATGTTGAAAGAAAAAAATGGGACTTTATAAACCGTTTTTTTTTATTCTTATCCCTTCTGTCTGATCATATAAAAACCACATTAATATGAAAGAGGGACGAAAGATAAAACTTATTAATCGAAAATAAACTGACAACGCCATGGCTAAAAATAAAAAAAAGACAAACAAAAGTACACATGACACAACATATAAAACTAAAGAATAAGCAACACGAACGCTACCAAAAACTAGGAGTGATCTCATCTGCTCTGGAAGGGTACCAATCGTTTTATTTCATAACGGTCAACCAACTCGTGATGGCGTCAATAAAATTTACGAAGGAACGATTTCAACTTCACCATGTTGGAACTCTTGATTTGATAGCTTCCTTGTGAGTAGAAACCTTCTATAAAGAAAATCATGATAGGAAATGCAAGCACGGGAATTTTGTATCAATTGGGAGATGACAGCAAAAACTTTGACGGTCAATCACCTTTGGCAGATCAACCACGCTAGCTTAACACTATATTGTACAATACATTGAACCAAATATTCTTTCATATCATAATTATTACTTGTTAAATTCTTTCGATACTGAACAATAACTAAACAATAACTTTCAATATCTATTCACAACGCATATGTATTTTTCATGGAAACAAATTTATTACAGGTAAAGAAAGGAAAAGAAGAAAAATATCATATAAGATAAAATCAAAAGGGGTGCTAAATGGGCTCATACTGTGAAATTATTGTGTGCCTATCATTTGAAAACTTATGCTGCAAATCCCTATGATAAAACGTTAACGATGCATAAGTGCCTTTTTCTGTATATTGAACTTCCATCAATTAAAGGTCGAACCTATCTTGATATGAAGATCAAAAAGTCTGGTGATAACCGTAATCGCTAACAGATTTTTCCTGAACCACTCCTGAGAGACAACACACGTGATAACTGTAGTAATTATCAATTGTTGGTATTTGGTTTTTCTCTGTGAACAGCTGATTACTATAATCAGACGCTTTGATTGCATTTTCAGATGGAATTGTGATGATAGAAAGAAATCCCTATGCATTCGACTTAATATCTTTGTCATTGTATTCATAGGATGACACGGAATCGAAATGAAGCAATTAGATGCCTAATAGGGACTGATGTAATCACAGAGATAAATTACACTCTTTTCATCAACTTATCGTGCATTTAATTTATTGTCATGGAATGTGGTTGTCGGAAGTGATTAAATGTCTTTAACTTTTCCTGCGAAGTGTCAGTCATATGAAAATTCCATCGTTAAAGTGCACTTTAAATAGTTACATATAAAATATATATTAGCTGTTTAAAAACAGAAATTACTCTTTTCTGTTCTCCATTTGTCTGAATTGATGTAATAAGGATTTCAAAGACATCAGGACAATTCATTCTCCTTTAGATAACTTAAGCTAATTCGTATTACAAGGACGGTTGAGAACACGCGAACAAGTGAATCGAATTGGATGATTTAATCATTACACAATCTTTTTTAAAGCAAGAATTTTGTTTGAATAAATCATTTCATTATTTGCCCATAAGAAATAGTCTAGCTGTGGTTCTGAAGTACTAGGGTAAAAATATCAAAGGTTATGAAACAATGCAAAATGCCGCATTGCAAAATTGTATAAATAGTTAGACAAATCAATTGTATTGTTAAAAACAAATATTATTAATGTTTGAGGTTCCTCTGAAAACAGTTTTGTTTTAAAAACAATGGTATTTTAAAAGCTGTTCTTTTACAGGTTTCGGAAACATGGTTAAGACTGAATCACAGAATAAGTAGTAAATGTACTTTATTTAGATTCCGAGATAGATTAATAATTAGCAGGTACTCTATTTATAAAATTGAGATTGGAAAAGGGAAACGTGTCAGAGATAACCCGACTAAGAACAGACAACAGCATGTATTTGAGACTGATCTACTGGATGATTAAAAAGATTTCATTTCACTAGGCATTTGTAATAATAATTTAATATAACATATCAAGTGTCATGAAAGTCTTTACCATAATTGATCATTTGACCTTACAGGGGAAAAAAGTACATGTTAGATACTGTTAGGTAAATGAAAAAATCGTACATATACAATGTGAACATGTATTTTTATGTGTATCCATCTAAGGAGTTAAACTGATTTTTTTATATTTTGAACTTATGTTGTATTGTAACAACACTGTCCAATGATACGTTTTTGACGAAATAAAGAAAGAGTCTAAATTTTATTAGTGTTTAAATCTTCAAAAAAGACATCTTATTTTGAAATAATTTATTTGCTATATAAAAGGGTCTCCTTTTTCCCGATTGGCATTTACTGAAATTTTGTACCACGAAAGACAAACATTTAACGATATATTGTTTTGTTATTGTCGTAATTATATGCTTGCCAATTGCTAGTGTCTATCGAATCACAATTTTCTGTTGTCGACAATAACAAGTGATAAGATCTTATCCTTACAGCTTTCAACAATTTTTTACTCGCATAATTTATGGTTATTAAAGTCCACTTTTATATATAAAGAAAACCGAATCGGAACTTCCATATCTTTAATGATGCTGAACGGTAAGTGGTCATTTTACTTGTCTCTTAAATAACTGTAAAAGTAAAATGGTTCAGTACTAATTACTGCTTTGAAAACCGGTATAGTACTGTTGCCAATATTGAGTTATATCCAATACAGTTGAAGTTGATTTGTGAGTACTTCCTTTTATACTATATCAGTTGATAAATTAATTACTTGGGAGCTTTTTGTGCAGAAGTCATTCATCGAGAATTTATGTCTTTTTCAACGAAATATCAATTACAGTGATTCCTTTTGTAATATTTGTAAATAACGTTCTGATTGTCCTCCAATTTAAGGAAAACAATGTATACGGCAGTATCCTAATGATGGAGTTATTGTTCCGTCAGATATTGTAATAAAGTCATTAACACGGACGAATTAAGTATTTATCAGGGTTGTAATTAAATGAGTCTCTTCAATTAACAGAAAAACCCAAACTATTGACTGAGCTGTATAAATATGTTGATGTCTTGTACTTTTGTCGTCCGGCAGAAAAAAAAATTGAATGTCCGTTTAACTTTTCTGTTTGTATAACACAATAATGTTTTGTCGGAATGGGAATTTCTATTCCGATACAACGTATATGGTAAGTGTCAACTTAAGCTTTCGGTACGTTCAGGAACCCTTGCATCAACTCTTTGAGCTGTTCGTATTAGACCTGTTGTAAGGCAACATGTATACCCAATCCAAAGCAACCTTATTGATTAGTTTCAGTCTAAAGTTACCGACTTACATTCCGGTCGTTCACTCTTGCAGAACAGACCACGTTAGTTTTGATAATTTGTTCTTTTTAACCGCAAACAAAACCAAACTCGAAATACATCACTATAATACGTTCGTCGCAGGCCATTTGTATCTCAGCTAAAGCATCAATTTAGAAAACGCTCTGAGTCGGCATTTCGCTATATCAGCCACTTAGCTTAAAACAATGTGCATGCACAGGTAATGGCTTGTTTTTCAAATAAAATGTTTAGGTAGTCGAGGCCTAAAAAGAAAATTTATAATTACTTCCGTTCTATCAATTTTCAGACCAGAATAAGAAACCACATGGAATAATATAGAACATCGAACATTGAACTTGAATATACAAACTTATGAAATGAAAATGTACTACATAACTTCCAGGATTTAAATATCATCAAATTTGAATATAAATCATATGGTACCGATTTGATAGTGACTGTTTAGTTAATGCATTAAGAAATATATATTGAATTGAGTGCATTTCGAAGTATATCAAACTATATCGTAAAGGATCTTTAAAGTTTCAAACAGAAATTCCTAAAATGTTTGATATGAGTGCATTATCTAATAATTACTTATCTATTATTTTTTTCTGTTTTATCAAAATCGTTTTAGATTTCGATCGATATTCAATATAATATATTTTGACTTCAATTAAATCTTAAACTTTGATATATTTTATGTTTTTCTACGAGACCAAAACTTCATTGAAACATTTTTTTAAGAATTATTTTATATTAATATCCAGACTGGGGGCGACAAGGAACACTGATTATGAATAATTATCTTATATCATTATGCTTATGATTATAGATAATTGGTCTAAGTCATCATGGTCATGTTATTTCCTGATCTTCAAGCACATATCCTGGAAATTTGCATTAAATAGAACAAGATTTTAAACATAAGGACTTCTTTACATAAGATATGATTATAATATTTATACATAAAAAGATCATTTGATGAATTTCTTTTTGTATTTGCCAAAAATGAACTTATTCCTTCATACATCACTACTTCCGGAGCGTCTGATTGTTAACTTTTTGTTACCTTTTTATCATTTAATCAGGTATTATATGTTAACCCTATGTAGGAATAAAGAAGGTTTCCAGACATTACAGTATCCGTCACCCCTAAGATACTACCATCTTGAATGTTTTTATACAATTGACTTTTCTTTATGATCAAGTTTGGGTCATGCAAGTACATGTACTGATAAGAAAGCTTTGCCAAATTTTCAATATTTACTTGAACGCAATTTAGAATCAATTTTAATTTCAAAATGTTTCAATTTACAAATAAGAAACACTTATTGAGGCTCTGCAATTTGTGCCTTATGTCTGAGAAAATCAATAAGGTTTCTGGTAAAAGTATAAACGGTCTTCCGTAAAATCAAATCGTTTGCAGCAATTATGTTACTTATTAACACAATAATGTTAGAATCGAGAATTACAGAAGTGATAGGACAGGTTCATAAGAGTACTTATAAAGGCATAATACACTATGTGCACCAAATTGGACAAACAATGTACAAATGTAATAAGAAAATCTCAAATGTTCATAATGAGACCAAGTCATTGTAATAAAACAACCAGTTTGGTAATTATATTTAGGATACTAATTTACATCATGTTACTCTTTAAATCTATTTTCTAACATGTATGTATAATGCTATTATCCATATATTAATAGAAAAAAGGGACTCTCACTGTGTTACCCAGTAATGTTGCTATCAATCATTTGTCATGTTTATGTCCAACTCCCAGTTTAGATCTGTTTTATTTGTTTCGTCTTTATGTTACATTGTATTTAAGTATAGACATTCGGTTTTGAAAACCACAGAATACGAACCATGAAATATCAGCATGCACTTTGAATAAAAGACACGAACTGATTACTAATAAGTTTATAAGATTAATTAACTTAGAAAACAACTTGTTTAAAAAAATATTGTATGGCGAGTTTGAAGAATCCGAAATATCTATACTTCAAATAACACTCGTCCTATTCTAGTATGAAATTTTATTGAACCATTTCGATGTTTTTACTCATTTTTGAATATCAAAGAAAAATAAAAGCAACCTACAATGTTTGATAATTCACGATTTCGTCTTTTGTATTAATAAAGGATAATCTCAGCTATGGAAGTACAGAATCCTCATTATTTGTGACGGAAGATTTGATTTCATTTAACAAATTATGTTTTGAAGTACTAATCAAATTATCTTAAATTGAAACATTTTATGGGCAATAACAACTAGAAAATTGTTTCGGACTTATCGTATTATATCTTATATACCACAATAAACCAAACAGTTTGCACTAGTTCATTTATATATATCTTTGAAAACAAAAGAGAAAATGCAAAAACAAGCGAACATCAAACTGAGAACATGACCTTTATCTTTGACATAGACCTCATTTTCCAAGGGTGTCTTGGGAATATAAACGTGGTCTTCTTCCAATCGGCAGTAAAACGATTGCCACTAGAAAACCAATAAACAAAGTTAGGGCGCAGGGCATATGATAAAAAGACTTACTTGTAAATAAGGCCTTCAACAATGAATTAAACCACTCGCACATAACAAGATTAAAAAGGAACCGACGTGACAATTGTATGACAATTGTATGAATAATTCAAACAATAATTGAAAAACAAAATTGATATACAGCAAAGGATAACCACTGAATACCAGAGACCTAACTTTGGACAGGCAAATACATAATGTTGAAGGTTTGACATTTTAGCTGGTACCAGCATACTACAGTTGGCAATTGTGTTAAGTTTATTTATTTTCCTTATGTCTATTGGTAAAATATGCCAATTTTCTTTATAAGTGCAAGAGGCACTACAACAATACATTATTCAAGACACACTTAAATCAATCTGCAGGAACATATAACCTTTTAAAGACACAAAGGTCAGAAACGATTAAGATTACACGAACGTGATTTCATTTAATTACTTCTGCTGTCTTTGATTGTAAGTTAAGATTATACACAAAACTTTTATTCCACTATAAATGTTAGTAGCGGAAATTGAATTTTCTTTACTTTGATCCCAGACAAATTCTGATAGACAAGGATTTACGGTTTCATCTACATAAACGTGACAAATACCTCAAAATGTTTCATTTTACTACCATACGTAGGCGACAATTAGATATCATTAATTGCTTTTTTCATATACATATTAAGTTCAAGATGTTTAGAGTGAGACTGTATTTGTGCCTGAAAGAAATTGGCAAAGTTTAAGAAAGAGAAAGGTACCAAAGATAAATTAATTTATTCTTATTTTTTGGTGTTTTAACGTCACCGATAAACTGCTTTTGGGCTATTTCATGGAGGCCAGTTTGTTTTTTATGGAAGAAACGCGAGTGCCCTGGAGCAAACCATTGTCACATCCTCGTCAATAAAGATTGGGTTCCAGTTCACCCGCAACAGCGCAATTCGAACTCACAACATTAGTATTATTACATAGTAACTACCAGTATTTATATTACTCGGCCACTGAGACCCTTTCCCTTTCCAAATCCATTTGTATTCTAAAATACTTATTTAATGATGGCGTTTCTGTTTTTGATACTAACTTTATCAGAGAGCTGATATTCGTGCTGATGAAGTCCGTATCAATAAATAAAATGTCATTATGTTTTTTATCGGTAATCGGTCTTAAGAGAGGGACGAAAGATACCAAAGGGACAGTCAAACTCATAAATCTAAAACAAACTGACAACGCCATGGCTAAAAATGAAAAAGACAAACAGAAAAACAATAGTACACATGACACAACATAGAAAACTAAAGAATAAACAACACGAACCTCACCAAAAACTAGGGGTGATCTCAGGTGCTCCGGAAGGGTAAGCAGATTCTGCTCCACATGCGGCACCCGTCGTGTTGCTTATGTGATTACAAATCCGGTAAATAGTTTAATTCGGTAGGTCAAATTCATGAAAGGGAAGGTGATTGTAGTTACGACGTAAGGAACCTATCCGATATCATTTGTGAAATGGTGATTACATAACGGTGAACCAACTCGTGATGGCGTCTGTAAAATTTACGAAGGGATGATTTCAACTTCACCATTTGGAACTCTTGATTTAATAGCGTCCTTGTGAGCAGTAACCCTCTATCAAGAAAATCATGATAGGAAATGCAAGCACGGGAATATCGTATCAATTGAGAGATATATACCCCGTATGCAGGTGCTGCTGGAATGTTGCTACTTAGAAATGGAAAGTTCACAATTGGAAAGCTGAAATCATCTCTTTTGTCGTAAAGTTTTGTCTTCAACCGACCCTCATTGTCAATTTCTAGATGTAAGTCAAGATATGAAGCTGACTTAACTGTATCTGTAGTATCCTTTATCTCCAATTCGATGGGATAGATGCGTTCCACATAGTCACCAAATTTTGAATTGTTTAGTGAAAGAACGTCATCTATATAGCGGAAAGTAGAGTTAAAGGATATTGCTAACTTCTTATCTTTCATCCTAAGAAGTTCCTGCATGAAGTCAGCCTCATAATAATAAAGAAACAAGTCAGCAAGTAGAGGGCACAGTTTGTTCCCATTGGGATGCCGACAGTCTGTTGAAAAACACGTCCTCCGAACGTAACAAATATGTTGTCAATCAAGAAATCAATCATCTTGATAATATCGGTTTCAGAGAATTTTTTGTTCGAATCAGAGTGATTCTTTACAAAGTAGGATTTATCCCTCCCTAAGACAAGATACTTGTATCTACGTTGGCCATTCTTTTTTATGAAGCAAAGTAATACCAACTCTTTTAATTTGTCTTTAAATTTGGAATGTGGAATACTTGTGTAAAGAGTAGAGAAGTCAAATGTTTTAATACTGTTACAAGATGAAAGAGAGTTAGATTGTATGTACTCTAAAAGATCTTTGGAATTTTTAAGTATCCACATCTGATTCACGCCACCTCTAGAATAGGCAGTTTCACAATAACTTTGAAGCCCGTCTTTGATTGCTGATAAAATGGATGTTAATAATTTAGAAAGAGGTTTTGTGGAGCACTTGGAAGACCCAGCAATATACCGCTGTTTGTAAGGACACTTATGAAGTTTAGGTATCCAATACAGTGTTAAATTATGTTTGTTTGTAAAGAATAAGACGTAAAATGAAATAATAAGTAAAACTACTTTCATGCGTACGAAGCGTGGGGTTCGTTGTTCGGATGTATGAATAAAGTCACGTTTATATCATTGAAACATTGAAGCAGATGGACAAGAGCATTTCACATTACTGCACTGAATCATGACGTCATTGCCTAATATTTTCGAGTATCAAATCCTGTCCATGATATTGAAAAAAAATATTAGGCAGTAAGATCATAGGGAAAATGTTCTAATTGCCGATAAAATAAAATATTAGTCATTTAAATCCCTACACATTTTTTCTGTTCTAAGATAGTGTCAATATTTCATTTAATGATTGTTACTTAACTGTAAAGGGAGACTTTTTCGTATTCGATCCATTAAAAAATTGAAATCATTTAAGAAAATGAGGCATGCACGTTGATTAAAAAACCCAACAACAACAAAATAAGATGTCTTTTTGTTATTAACAAAAATAAATATTTCCACTGTGGATAGAATAATTGAGAAGATACTCGCAGAGACGAAATAAGAGCTGCGTGTCTTACTTAACATTAAAAAAAACCAAATCAGTTTAATGCAATTTTTCGGCACTAGGATTTGTGATTTTTTTCTATTGAATATATGTTTTCTGTCGTCCTATGATTGTTGTTTTAGAAATAGAAAGTTTAAATCCACGTTTGCAGTTTGAAGTTATAATTAATGCGCGTGAACACCTGTTGTGAAATTCAATGTATATAGATTCTTAAAACAAATACTATCATAAATCAGATTTTCGTGAAATTTCAAAAGGTAATTATGTCTAACTTAAATCTATCTTCATTTCAAAGTCGTAAATATTTAATTATTGAATTATCTCTAATGAGAATAAAGAATTATGGCATGTTAACCTGACCTGATTTTACTGTAAGCACTCGAGAAAATAAAGAGTGTTTATCCTATTTTGTTTTAAGAGTCTCAATGAATGTTTAATCACGATCCGAATGATCATACATTACTCCACGTTCAAGGCGTTCTAGGTAGGTCAGTTTCCTTTGCTAGTTGTTGGTAACGCTTTATCATCGATTGAAAAATACAGTTTAGGAATCATTTATGTTAAGACTGATGTAGATGCTTCTTACATTCACACACCAATCGAAACTTTCCTTTCATTATTTGGACATAATTTAAGCTGAGGTAGTATGAAAAAAACGAAATTAAGCTATATTTCTATTCTATCTGGTCCAAGTAACTATTCTAATGAATTTAAAATGTTTAGTTACGTGGATTTAAAAACCAAAAAATGCCCCCAGTGCTATATGTATCTAGATTAGTACGTCAAGTTGGAAATACGCAAATGTAACAATGAACATCACAAGAAAGATCGTTTTATTTTGAGGTACTTTCAGTTTATTTAAAATACCTTTTTTTATGAAGATTTCTTATTTTTTGCACTGACTACATTATCATCACCCCCCTCCCAAAACAAAATCGAACACAGACGAATTTTAGTTTCTATGATGTTGTTTGGAACAAATGAAATAGTAGAAACATATTTTGTAAATATAAACAGTCATGGTAGCGAAACTGAGATTTAGCATGGAGTTTAATAATTTCCAATTGACAATTCAAAAATAAAATATTGGTATAACGAGAATAATTAGATCGAAATAGTATATGTACATGCAGTACTGGACTAGTATCAGCAGCTTGTAACTTACACTTATGTGTATACATCCAATATTATAATGCCAATTATAAAACACAATTTAAAATAACATTAAGTAGACAAACCAGTAAATAGTTCACATAGATATAAGAAGCTTTGGTATGAGTGCCAATGATACAACTCTCCACCAAAGTCACAATTTGTAAAAGTAAACTATTAAAGGTCAAAGTTCGGTTTTCAACATGAAGCCTTGCATGTTTTAAAAACATCAACTACATACTGACCACTCAAGTAAAGATGTTCACGGTTTCTAGAATGCATATAAATATGATTAGAATATACAAAAAGATTCATGCTGTTTCATTTTAAAGACTATCACACTTTGTCCCTACTTAATGCTGACTTATAACAGATTGAGATATATCTAAAAATTGACAATAACGACTAAACTTGACGACAAAAAAATCGTTTAAAATTCTCAATTAAAGGCAGCCGATGCATATAGTGTACATATATATCAATTAAAAAGATATTCAAGGGTTTGTGTTTCCTGTCATAATGTCCTTCATAGAGGATTGAAGGTTAACATTGGACTTGATACAAGGTTCAATTTGGTAAGGTAAAGCGTATTGAACATAGATCGTCCACAGCTCTATGAACGCCATCATTAAAATTGAGAAAGGAAATGGGCAATGTGTCGAAGCGACAACAGCCCGATATTCTTTGATTGATCCTTTTAAATATTTGTGTTATAGATAACCACATGAATATTCCACTTGTCGTCTGTCACTAGAGTGTGTCATCAGCAAATTTTACTTTACAATGAGCAGCACGAGGTATGTTATGTTTTTATATGTTGTGATGTTATGCTATTGTTTCAGAAAAAGGGAGAAGGTTTGGGCCCATTAAAACGTTTAATCCCGCTGCAAATGTTTGCACCTGTCCTAAGTCAGGAATCTGATGTACAGTAGTTGTCGTTTGTTTATGTAATATATACGTGTTTCTCGTTTCTCGTTTTGTTTATATAGATTAGACCGTTGGTTTTCCCGTTTGAATGGTTTTACACTAGTAATTTTGGGGCCCTTTATAGCTTGTTGTTCGGTGTGAGCCAAGGCTCCGTGTTGAAGGCCGTACTTTAACCTATACTGGTTTAATTTTTAAATTGTTATTTGGATGGAGAGTTGTCTCATTGGCACTCACACCACATCTTCCTATATCTATATAAGGGAATAGGAACAACCTAACATTCCGGGGCACCTTAATACATTGTTTATGGTCAACTTCTCTTATTCGGAATGTTAACCGTTTTCCTTACCCGGAAAATATATCTATGGTAGCAATAAACAGTTAGGAAAAAATACTAAAATTTGCCCTTATGAATTTTACTATTCCCTTTTCATTGCTTTCTTGCAATATCAAGCTTACTGTTTGTGTCATATATGGGCATACATATGTAATCATAATCTTCCTTAGATTTTATTTCCAGTATATAAAATGGTAAAATATAATTTCTTTTTGGTGTATCCATGGCAACAATCTGCATTTATTTGTTATAAAATATTGCAAAAAGGGGGGGAAAGATGTCACATATTTCCCCAAAATTTGGCTAAAAGTAGAATTTCAATCGCTTGAAGTAATACCTTTTCTGAAACTGTGTACATATATCATTCAGCAAATCCAATGAAAATCATATGTCTTTCGTCTCATTTTTTTGTAAAATTGCGTCAAAAACTTCGTGTAGAAAAAGAGTGTTTGTAAACAGAACATTAATTTCTGGATCGATGTCCGGTCTAGCATTAGTATTAAAATACGGACTGTCAAACAGAAAACAGCCCATAAAACATGTAAAAAATAATCTTGATGCTCTTATAAACCATCTTTGAAGGCTAAATTAGCACTCATCTGTCTAAAAATGTATTTTATTACACAATAACTTTCCTAGTTGAAAATACACAGGGGCCATAATGCAAAACTAAACTCCTAACTGTGTATTGCGACATATGCGTGTTTGTCAAGAAAATCCTGACAAAGTATTCTGTTAATTATTCCAAACACGTTGTTCACTTCGGAATTATTGAACCTCTCATTCTTCTTGTAGAGTAAATACGACTACCTAACTGCCCTTTAGCGTTCAGCATATTTTCACTTTTATCCGATATTATGGAGTAGCCTTCTAATTAGGCATTTTTATAACCACATCTTCATTATTTCTTTCACTAGGCTTAGAGTTTTGGTGTTGAAAAATTGGTAAAACAAATGCACATTTCAACAAAATGATATGCCAATTTTCATCTTAACCACAACAATTAAAAAGGTCGATAAGACGTCAAAACCACTATTCTTCCCTCAGAATATACTATAGTAGAGTGGAACCACCTCACAAAAGCTACAACAAATGGTCTGACAAATTAAATAGAGGTGTTCCACTTTCCAACAATAGTGTACCTCAGAAATTCAGTCCATTTACAGCATCCAAGTTTACATGGTTTTAAGTCTATAGATCTCGGAAGGTTTTATCTTGAGAGTGACAAAACAATTGCAGTATAATTCTTCGTCTGGTGGACTTATAAAATTCAAATGGAAATCCATAGCAAGGAAAAGGAAGAAAAAGAATATCCGACAGTTGAAAAAAGTATGATTAGATAAATCACATTTTTTATAAGAACATCTCCTATATCGAATTACTTGTACTAAAAGATTAAAAGCAAAGATGAACTCTGGAAAATAAACATCAAATAACAGGACCTCAGCCATGAATTTCAATATGTACAGTATCGTGACTTCCATACAATAAATTTCAAAGGGTCTCAAACAATGTGTATTTATTTCAGAGATAAACAATTACTTATGTCAGTCTATATCATACAGCGATGTATATAAATGTGTAAGCTTTTAGTTTGGTGGTTTATTATGTCTGCTATTCTTTAGACAGACATAACTTAAAACAAAGACCAACTTTATGATTCTGTTTTATAAGTTCTCAAAACTACAGTATAAACAATTTGGTACAAATTAATATAAGCATTACATATTTATCAAATGTGGGGTTAACCTGAATGAGACCACAATACAAAGACAAAAAATCCTAAAAGTTTTAAGATCATAAACAATATACGGATTGATAACTTGAAATTGTGAGAAAATTCATAATTCTCATGCGATGAAACAGTCAAACTAATTTTTTGAGCTATAAATCTAGTACGATTTTTACTAATTTTTTTTAAAAGGGACACCAACTTTAAAACTGACCAAAGCTGTGTGAAATACTTTCAAGATCGTTGATTATGGACCGGTGTTTTATTTCATTCTTCACCATCAGCTCCTGCTTTTTGAATGTTTCATGCGAACAAGGGTATACTAATAATGCCATATAAGAAGAGGGGAACACTTGATTATAGTTGGAATAACAATTGAAGAAAAACAAGTCACCCAAATGTAACAAATATGGTATTGGTAACGCTAAAATTACGCACCTTTTTGAAAATATTTGACAAATGTTTTGATGTTGAAGGTTCAGTGAGGAAACATCAATATGTAAAATCTTGAAAAGCAAATGTTCACTTCTTTTTTTTTTGTTCTTGGTCAGTCGATAATGATTATAACCAGTGATAATATGACAACATATGAACTAAATGAGATTGATTGATATATTGCTTGCAAACCTATCTCCACCTGACTGATTTCATGTCCTAGAAAAGCTTTGTAACATTGAACGTTTAGTTGTAATTTCCCACAAGCTAATCATAAGGTTTGTCTTTCTCATAATTGTTCAATCCTAATAAAATGATCTATGAAAACTACAAAGTGTAACATCAGGAAAGTCATCGATAGTTTAGATCAACATAATATTTTATAATTAAACAATCTGTAGTTGAAATAATTAACCAATTTATTGCCTTATTTTATATTTTCGTTAGATATTTTGTATTTCTTTGTTGAACTTGATTTATCTTCCGACTGACTTGAAAATGTTCAGAGTTCTTGCGATTTAGATAGTAAGAGAATAGATATTACAGCTGGTAAAGTTCTTTTAAGTTTCATTTCACTTTTAGATGTGTTGATGATATCATGACACTCAATTATTCAAATTTCAGTAAGGAGTTACATCTTTTTATCCCACTGAAGTGGAGATTGAGAAATTTACTCAAACTGATCAAGATACCCATACCTTATCGTCGAACCCTTATTCTTTACTCAGAGTCTATGTTAGTTTTTTGAATTTTTAAACTGTATAACAAATACATGTAAGATAGAACACGGGGTAATACTTATGCTGACCTTTTTAAAAGGTCTACGATGAATAAATAGAAGATAAAAAAAAAGAAGGAGACTCCGATCATAGAAGCCTAAAGAGACTTAATCATCATGGGAAATAAAAACTCTTCGGAACATGTTTTCTCAGACACAGATTTACATTTGTTGGTTATTTTCATCTATATTGTATTATGCATATATTATACTCGATGTGATACAGTTGCTGTCTTATGATGAGGTGAAAATCTTAATTTTTGACTATACAAAATCCCTAATATTTACTGAGGCAAAAGACGAAGTGAATATCATTTGTTTGGGGGCCAAAAGTCAATTAAATCACATATTGAACCAAAACAAAAAGAAAGTAATTATTTCGTTATATATTTCGAAAGACATATGTATCAAATGACAACATAAGAGTCCAAAATATTCAAAAAATCCAATGCTAACTAAAATTACGAAGAGATGTAAACTAAAAAGGATCAAAATAATGTAACCAAAGCCGGGTAAGGAATCAGAGCTTTGTATGAGGGAGATACATTTCTTAATTTTAGATAATTTCAAAAATTTGTCACAGCAAATAGTAATAACATAAAATCCGTATTTGTTTTTATGCCAGTACCAATAATTTTCCAATATCAATTGTCTTTTTATCATATACATGCTACACACATGATTATACATGAAACGACAGGTGAATAGTATTCATTTTCTGGTGAATAATCAGTTTTATTAAAAATTGAAATCATATACTTGCGAAAAAAATCAATATGGAATAATTTTCATTGTTCAAAGTTCGTGATAAAAGATAATTAACCATTCCCCCAATCAGAATCATGATAATGCATTTTTAAAGTAGTTTTTATTTTATTGTAATCTAATTATATTAAACTAATTATAAATCTGACATTACAAATTTCTGAGTTTAACCTCAATGCTGCTTATGCTAAATTGTAATAGGCATATACGAAATATTGTACAATGATCAGTCAGTCACTGAAACCACAAGAACACAAATTAATTGAAAAAAGATAATTTATTCCTGTTGATTGAATGTGATGTAATATCCATAGAACGTATTGGTAAATTAAACTATTTTAGAGTAGTAAAATTTGAAGCTGATTAAATCAAACAAGTTTATTTTATCGCCAGATTGTGCTGCTTTACCTTAACCATTGAACATCCTATAATTGTCAACAACAAAATAATTGGCGGATTTTGAAGAATCAGGAAATATTGAACAAGAGCCAATTCATTTGTGATATCACATCAACGCAACACTAATATTCTACAATATTCTTCAAGAAGTTTCACAAGTGTTCATTCATTAGTAAAAAGATCAAATAAGTTTATCGGGAGTAGTTATATTATTACAGACTTGTGATGTCAATGGCCGCAAAGATTCTATTTTGATATAATGAGGAAATTATTCAGAGTATTATGAAGGAGTTTGAATTAATAGAAGAAGCTTTATAGATTAAAAATCATACTAATATGTACCAAATATTGTGTTTCTGTGCTATTTCAGAATAGTTATCCAACCGTCTAATTATGGTAACTAAATAGAAATCAGATATCGATGAACGTTTACTAAATGCCACTATCATGCAACCACAATTGCTTTACTTTTCTATTTTAAAGTTGTTATAAATATTCTGGTTATTGTAATGAAATAGTACTCATAGATATCGGCGAACTTTTACCAGATACAAATGCTTCCATATTTAAGAGTTCGTAAAGACTTAAAACTTGATCCTACACTATTTCCAGCAGGATCAATTATTGCTATAAACCAAATCATATATCCAATTCTTGTTGTTCAAAAGTTGAAGATATTTTTACTTAAACCTAACGACACAATTTGTTCATCTTTGTAATCATTTACATTGTGCTTCATAGTTTTTTATTTCATTGGTACTTTCTTGTTAATTTATATTTTTTTAAAGTCAGTTGTCAGGTTTAAGATAGCTAGAGATTGACAAATTAATTGGCAAAAACATTCGACTTCAAAGTCTGAAATGAATGCAGTGTAGTTATTATTTTATAATGAAACCATAAATATATTTCTGTAAGGCTTAAGGTGGTACGGGTGTCTTTCGCCATCTTGGATTGTAAAAAACAGAGAATCTAAGGTCCATAGTTTCTATTAAATTAGCAAAATTTGATGCAGGAATGCAGATATTTAATGTGAATTTTCATTTAAAAGAACCAATTTATAAGAATATAACTCAGAAATATTAATATTTTTACAAGTGTAGACTATTTTTGGTTGTTTTTGAATATTTTCAAATTTGTTATTTTAAAGGGAGGTAACTCTAAAACAGTGAATTTTGTAAAGGACTCTACATGAAATTTTCCTATTTTGTCTTTTAGCCGGAAAAAACGTACGGTGACCCTATCTTTTCTTTTGATATTCCCAAAGCATTGCCTGAAAGCAATATTTTCCTAATTTATTTTACTATTCTATCATTTTGTTTAGTTTTTATTCACAAAATGCTGTTTTTTCCTGTTAAATCCATACAAAATTTGTCATTTTGTCACAACCTGTAGCTTGAGAAAATGCGCGGTGACATATCATTTTTATAAAATTTTTAACATGTATCAATAGATACTACATTTTGACAAAGTATGAACAAATTCTATCATTTTTATTTTAGACTCCCATACATGTACCACCTTAATATGCAAATCTATAAATCTGTGATAATTGACCCTTTAATGCACCACATACAACCCATTGTCTTACAAAAATATGTAGTTTACTATTGATTCATGTATCAATCTACGTATTTGTACTCATTAAAGAATGATGGAAATAAAATTGAGAATGGGAATGGGGAATGTGTCAAAGAGACAACAACCCGACCAAATAAAAAAAACAGCAGAAGGTCACCAACAGGTCTTCAATGTAGCGAGAACACTATAGTAAGGTTTTTGGTCACCATAACAAATGTGTTGATCAATACGATATGATTGAATCTTAACAAACTAGCCAGAAGTGTTTTTTAGTTTCAAATACTAGTATTAAGGAACCGGAAAAGTCATCTGAACTGTAAATTAACAAATTTTTGAAATACTCTATTGGAATTTTTTACCTTATTTGGGATGATTGTTTGTTTTGTGATGCAAACATGGCAGGATATGTTTTCCGTGTAGGCAACCTGGTTTCGTTCTAATTGAATGTCAGTGATTCCCTCCTTTTTGGCTTATTTGTGATTTGATTATTTTAAAGGATTTCATGAGTTTTGTTCATCACTTAGGTATTGTTGCCTCTCCACTTATGATATTCAAAAATGAAAGTTGTTTGGTTGGTTTTACTCTTTTACCCAAACATTTGGTTTTGCTTTCAGCTGTGACTGCCCACTATGGAAGCGTCGTCTTGTTAATCATCGTTTATTGTATTTACATGTATTGGTCAACCACTTGGAAAAATATTAAAATATTTCATAAGTCAATATGAAAGGTCAGGTTATTGATACACAGTTCAAACTTCAAGTTTTTGTATCATATAAGTATGTCACTATATATTTATACTAAATCTAAATATTACAGAATAATTGTGTTCGTGCTTACAGTATAATCCTCTTATCTCTTCCTGACAGAGTCTTGGATTGCAAGAGGCTTTTTATTTTCTTAAATTATTGATAAAGTGTTGATAGTAATGTCTAAGAATAGAGAGCATACATGATTTACAGTATGTTTGAAATAACTGGCCAACACAATTAGTAACTTTTTTAGAAGTTATTTTTTAAAATGCATTTAATCCAGCATTTGACGCTACACCATTTACGAAAGTTGATTATTAAAACTAAGATAGAAACAAAGATTTATAGCCATATATTCAACAAGACGTCTGTCTAAAGTTCCTTACTATTTTTATTTACACTAAAAGATTTGATAGACAGCATGTTTTTAAAGTTTAGATTAAATCTAAAAAAAAAACCTGCATAAAATAAAATAAATTCACCAAAATATTGCGTTTGGAGGAAAAGTAAAAAAAGAACGTGCCTTATCAAATGGCACAATCGAAGGCTCAAACACACCAAACTCATGGATAACAACTGTCATAATCCTGACTTGGTGATGTAATGAGCTGATGTGTGTCCCTCGGTTTTAGTTTGTAACCCGGAATTGTTTTCTCTAAATCGATTTATTTCTTTCGAACAGCGGTATACTACTGTTGCCTTTATCTGGTACACGCATTTTCGTATGTAGAAAATAAGCTTATCATAGAAAATGATGGAATGATTAATAGCTAGCTGAACCTCTCACTTGCAGTACAGTCGCATCAAATTCAATAATATTGATAACGATGCCTGAACAAAACAATCAGACACAGTTGGTAAAACATGTCAAAAATAGGGGTATAGCAGGCACTATTGTGTTATCATCTTAATCAATATAAAAACAAACAGACTTCAAGAAAGTTATAAGAAAGAAGGACTAAATTTGACACTACATAATTTTTACAATCATTGCCAAGAATTGGGTGACTGATAAAATATGACTTAAATAGTTCTCGGCATATTGTAAAGTCTTTAAATGCCAGAATATATAATCTGTCATTAAACAATAGTAACCAATTTATTCATATCATTATATCGTTACAATATATATGCATATCCGGGAGTCGGATTTTGTTTGCTGTGTTAAAGACCCATTGGTGTCATTGGCCTTTTTTTTTGCTTTTTGGTCGGGTTGATGTCTCTTTGACAATTTTTTTTCGAACAATTATAAGCTACCGTCATTGTTTATTGATTTTTGGAATGCTAGCATCGGCAATCTGCCGCTGCCTAATTTTTCATTTATGAAATTAAATCATTATATACATCAAAATGATTGATGCTTCAATTTTCTATTTTTTTGTTTACATTGAAGAGAAACAGAAGATAAGTATGCATCCTGAAAATCTTATTTTATATGAATACTCGATTTACGAACCAAAGTGCACGTTGTTGAGTTAATGTTACGAATTACAAACTAATTTAAATTGAAAATGAATAATGTAATATTTGTAACAGATTTCAAATATTTTCATCTTACGATTGTTGATATCATAATTTGCCAATACAAATATATCAGATTATCAGAACAGCTTCATCATTTTAATATATAAAAACTAAATAACCTTTCACGGTATCTCAACAGATAATCTTTCTATTTCGATTACTTAATTTCAGACTGTGATTAAATTTGTTTTCCCTGAACAGAAGAGTGCTTGAACAGTTTTACTAATATTTGAATCGTTACAAAATCAATGCATACGTAAAAAAGTAAGACCAATTATTTAGTAGAATATACAATAGATATATACTACATAAAGGGATCATTATTATTCTATATATCAATGTATACATTTAATCAAAAGATCATAAATTTTGTTACACCCTGTTAAGATGTTATTTATATCGTGATATATAAAAAAAAAGGCTAAAAAGAAAATGTCAATTAACTTGTCCGATTGATGAAATTTTCATATTTTATAAGTACTATTCGCCGTCAAATCCTAAGCATTTGATTAAAAATAGACACTTATAGGATAAGAATGAAACATTAACTTTGTAAAGTTAAGAATGTGTTTTAATATAAGGCACGACTGGAGCTTTTCACAAAGATTTATTAAATTATAACAAATGTTTAAATATTGTGTATGATTTGGTCTTCTTCTATTTTCGACACTCTAGGTAAATGTTGACATTGTCTAGGAATGATAAAAATTTAATCAATAACCAAGACTGCAAATCTAGTGACTTTGTGGTTAAGTTTTATTAAAAAAAAGACAATTGCTTTCTTTCATTAAAAGCATGTCAAATGCCTGCGGCTAGACAATTTAATGTTTCCTTTTAGTGTTAACTAATTGTTTTCCCTTGTTTTGGCATCTTGCTGATTGTAATTTGAGATTGCACGTTTTATACAGGTCCTGTGGGTCAAACGAATTCTCTTTAAAGTTGTTCATTAATAGTTCGAAATCTGTTTTTTTCTATATCACATATTACTATCTTCTTTATCTTTATACAAATATAATCTACTGATAGTACTTTTAATTGCAATTTATTGTAAACGTTCCTGAACTAAGTTTGAACTCTTGAGTATAATTTATGTCGAAACTATAAGGATTGAGAAGAAAAGGTTTGCGGAGGCGAATGCGAGATGAAAATTGTATGTGAATCACATGAAAGTATAGAAAGCAGCTTTATATGAACAAGCGCTACCATCAGTGCTACAAACCAATATTTGGAACATCTAAAAAAAAACAATTCGATCAGAATTCACAAAACCGTAAAAAATTACTAATGCCTTTCAGAGATGGGTCTGATTACTTTCAATGTAATTGATTAAATTACAATTACTTTGTCACTTGTACGATTAAATTTAATTAATGATTACATCATTTCTAAAAGTGTCTGATTAAATTAATGATTCCATTGGCAAAGTAATCATGATTACATCTGATTACAATGAATAAAAAAAAAACATTTTGCATGATGTGAATGAATAAACGTTTAATATATAACTATAGCATTTTTTAGAAAGTATTGTGTTTGCTATATTATAAAATGATAACTTCAAACTTTATCTATTTAATAAACCTCAAAAGTTCACTTCATACATACATGAACATTGTGTCACTGGTTACAACCCATTGCACTTTATCATCATTAATCTCTGAATTATTTTGACTTAAATTGAATATAGCTTTATAAAAAGCGTTTGCTTTTGTCTTCTTACATATTCAAGACTTTAATTTATATTTGTTTCAAGGTGCGGTTTATGGGAGTTAAAACATAGGTGAAATAATGTTACCTGTTTGTAAACAAAATACAAGTGCTAAAAATCATTGCATTTCACATGTCCAGTCCAAATACATACAAACATTTGCTTATTTTAAACAAGATATTTGTCCAACTTTTAATTAATTTTGTGTTAATTGGATAAATTATCACATGTCTGATATATCTTTACCATATATATTGTCCTACAGCTATACTCAGTTGGTAATTGCAATAAAAACAAACCAATTGGTTTCATACCTGTCAATTCAAAGTTGACAAAAATCACAACATTGACAAAAGATTATAATTAAGGGTTAAAGAAAAGTATTACTTGAATATAACAGTTATTATCAAATATATGTATGTACATCTTTAAATTGTGAATATATGTACAATATCTTTTACTAAGGCCAGACACATATAATTGTCTTATATTTATATGTCTCTTCTTAGGCTATTGACAACTTTTTTTTTCTGAAGTATACAAACAATGGTCATGCTTTATAAAAAAAAAAGTAAACCAAACTATCTTAATATGTTCAATGTAAATTGAATAAAAATAACAAAAGATTTCCTTTATTGACCATAAACACAGTTTAAGATTTTTTTCATTGTAATCAGAATGTAATCATAAAGTAATCAGGATTGCAGGGTATTTTGAAAAGTAATTGATTAAATTAAATTACATGTAATCAGATTTTTGGCTGATTAATGATTACAATGATTACTTGAAAAATTGTAATCAATTACAGCTGATTAACGATTACAATTACAATTACCCCAACTCTGATGCCTTTAAATCTCCCCCCCCCCCCCAAAAAAAAAAAAAGAAAAGGAAAATATATCAAAACAACACGTAGTAAATTGCATGCTTAAGACATAAATCACTTGATTAAATTTCATCAAAAATAATCTAAGTTATACTGTTATCCTCTCCTTAAATTTGAATCTCAGAACTGAATTTTATATTTAAAAGACAAAATCTGTGATGCATAAATATGTGAATGATACGTTTAGAAGAGATGCCAAATTGAACAACAATGTGGAAACTGTAAAAAAAACATAAAAAAATACAGAACTCCAAGTTTACCTCAAAACCAGTGCCAGAGAATACTAGTTTTCTTGAAATGACATGTTAATGGCCAAATAAAAACCTTTGATGAACGTTTAACAATATGTTGACCATTCAATCTCAAATTAATTCAGGTCGTCATTTCTGATAACGCGTTTGCAACAATTAGTAATGAAAGATGTACAAGTAAGTAACAAATAAACACCTCCTACAAATCATTATAAAAAATCATTTGTGTTTTTACCAAAATACTCCGTTTGGTCTGACTCCACATTTTCATTTTTTTCCCCGAAAAAAAACCCCTAAAATACACCAATTTAACAACCCTCAAACATTGCAACTGTTGCCAAACCTCAAAATTGGTACCTACAAATAAAAGTATTCGAATTCGTGATTCTGATGTGAAATGCATACTTGCAAAAAGAAATTTTCCCTGGTTTTAGTTTGTTACCCCGATTTTGTTTTTTGTCCATGGATTTATGAGTTTTGAACAGCGGTATACTACTGTTGCCTTTATTTACTTCACTGAACAATTAAATTATAGGTCAACCAATACCAGTGAAATGAATGAAAATTGGTATATAAAAGAGGGACGAAGGATACGACGTAAGGACCATATCCGATACCATTCATATAAGTAATAATCATAAAAAACATGAATTCACAATATATACAGACGGCGAAAATATATCGCTAGTAAATTGACACACCAAACACACAGCATCTGACAACGAATTTCTGACCGCTAAATTGTGTATTGTCAATTTCGTTCCTTCCCTACATTTCTTTTGGGACCGTTTTTTGTATAAGACATTGTAAACAATATTTAATAATTTAATTAGTAATTGACTTTTGAGTAAACCAACTACTAGTACCAAACAAACTGAAAATGTTTGGGCTATAGGACGGCGATTGCAAACAATACCCTTGAACTTTTCAGATCTCCTAAATCGATATAAGAGATCACAATTATTTGTAAAATAAAATGTACTATGTGAACGTTAAAACTACTGTCATTGAGGTGATTATCTTAGCAGAACGTAATTAATTTAATGATTTTTAACATGTAAATGCATTTCTTGCACAGCTTGATTGCATTATGCGGAAGGAATCGAACGTATTTAGCCGTCATATCCGGTAGCGCTGCTCACTATAGTTTCTGGTTAGCCTCTTCAGGGGAAGTAAAGAATTGTGATATTTAAAAGGATCACAATTTCATGCTATATAAAGCAAAAAAGACACATGTTTTATTGTCTCGATTTTGTTCTGGCTAACTCACACTTCATTACACAATACTGATACTGATGTAAAACACTCCATATAACATGAGGTATTAGATATAAAATGGCTCATATATGTTATCTAAAAACGAATTGCTTTGAGGTTGTAACGATATTTTATTTCTGTGTAAGATAAGACGATATCTATCATTTTAGGTAAACACTGATTATTTTTCTGATTAAAAGTAATATATGCTGTTGGAATAATTCACCCCAAAAGTACTTAATGATTATGCACTTTTCAAATCGTTTTAAAAAAACCAAAAAAAAAACTCAAATGTGATAAACAATCAATTGATAATGTAATATTAATCCTTTTTTTCAAGAAAAGTAGCAGACTTTAGATTACTTTGTTATATTGGTAATCAAAGATCAAAGTCATGATGATAATACACAATCAAGACTTACATTACATTATAAGTTTAGAACAAATGTGTTATCACCTGTTGATTTTTCTATAAAGAAATCTGAAATAAGGTAAACTTATAATTAAAGAATATAATCAAATGTACTTTACATATTGGACAAAAGTAATGACGCTCTTCATGAGTGTTTGCCAAGGTGATTTCTCTGGAGAATCTAGTTGAATTTTATTCAGTATACCTTTTCTCTCCCTGTGAACATGGGTATCTCAATCTCTTCGTAAATTTTACGGACGCCATCACGTTTTTAGTATTCAATGAAGTAACTTTCAGTTGACAATTATTTTTCGTGACAATATTTTAACAACAAATGAATTCTGATAAAATGCATTACTAATAGCGTAAATGATATATTTTGTTGCTGGTGGTTTTATTGATCTTAATTTACGATTCGAACTGTAATCTAATAAGTGTCAAATTTAGTCAAGATATAAATATTGCCCTAGATATTTCAATCTCAATCTTGCGAAGACAGACTTGACTAGTTATTGACGTTTGTCAAAGAGTAAAACTCAAATATAAAATAATGGTCCTTTTAATATTTTCAATTCTTTTTGAAAGCAAAATGACATTTACATAAAAAATAATATATATATTTTTTTTTTTTTTTTTTTTAATTTAAAAAAAATGATAGTTTATATTTTCTGCAAAAGATTTTGGACAGTTGATAGTATTTACATTAATCAATTTTATATTAACTCTATTCCTTTGACTACTGGTTGAAAAAGTAAAATAACAAAAATGCCGATCTCCAAGGAAAGTTCCTTATCAAATGATAATTGTACATTTATGTAACCATTATTAAAAAAAAAACTATCTTGACACGGACAAACAGAATGGCATGTAAACACTTACAGACAAATCAAATAAGCAAAACAACGAGGGATGTGTGAACATTGTTAAATAAATCACTCATTTTGAAACCTTTTATAGATTGCTGTTCGTTGTGAGCTAATGCTCCATGTTGATGATTTTAATTTGACATTTTTATCATTCTAGTTTACTTCTTTTAAATATTTTGTAAGGTGATCACTAAATCATGCTACGTTTTGTAAATATCACGATAGATCAAATTAAAAAAATATACATTGTACCTAGCTATTTTTGTTTGAACGACAAGAGTAGAATGATTGAATTATGAATCTAAAATGTCATCTCTAGAAGTCACGATAACAAACTGTAAAAATGTTCCATACTCTCGAGATATTCATGGAAAATGTCAAGTCATGCGTGTTTGATGACATAGCGAAATAGGCAATGATCTTAGTCTTTCATACAAATATGTCAGAGTTGATGTCATTAGATTATTAAATTCGTGGTTGAAAATATTTATTCGTTGTGATCAGAGGCGCAATTGTGTCATATGTTAAACCGAGATTAACAATCTTTAATTGTTCAATAATTATTCACTATGGTCGACAGCTAAGATACATTCACCGTACGCTTGTCAATACATATATGTTTGGTTCATTCTTTGCTGATTTTGTAACCTAGTTTAATGCAAATGACCTTACATTTACACCTTCGTTACGACAAACTCAATTTAACCTCGAAATTGTTATAATAGCTATGTGTCAGCTGCTTTCGTTTTATATTTTATTTAAAGCGTGTGAATAATATGTTTGATCAAAGATAATTACATAGTTTTTATGCGATATATTATACAAGAATTTGTTTTCAATCACTTTTTCATTGACAAATTAATCTCATTCTCAGAGATATAGTAATCGATATGCCTTTTGCTAAATCCTTATAACATAATCTCATGGAACTTATGTCGTATCGATTATTTGCTGTAGCTGGTTTAATCCACCATTTTCAAATATAGAAATCACTGGTCCAAGTCAGTACTATAACGGTTGTGTTCTTTTCGATTGTTGAGTTCGATCTTTGACCTAAGGGGACTGACGTTTTTTTTCTCTTAGAGTTTAGTAGTTTTGTTTAAGGCTGGTATCTATACGAAATGTTAATATTTTATTCAAGACGATTATAAAAAAAAGAATGTAAATTTATCGTTCCATTTGTATAAAAGATCTGAGATAAATACAAAATAAAAACAAATGTCATGTGACCATCCCAGTGGCTTTAAAAAAAAGTCACATATGTCACGTGACCAAATAATTTCTATCAGCTGTGTTAGTTTTCAAGTTGATACTTCCCTATTTTTGACTTAATTGATATTCGTTATTTCCGGAATAACTCTTCACCGTTCCAAAGTAGAAATACTAATGTTTAAAAAAATAAACTGAGAAATCTCAACTAATTTTCAGCTGAGCAACATCAAATACCAACTAAAGCATGTAAACTTGAAATAAGATATCAACTTGAAATGCAAAATGTCTGCTAGAAATAAAATGGCTACTAGAAATGAAAAATATCTACTTGAAAAATGAAAAAAGTCAACTTAAATTAGATATATCAAATAGCAAATGTTAAATGTCAAGTTTGACAAATATCTGAATTGAGAAAATGTAACAACAGAGAGTTCGTTTCGTAACAAAAAGATTCAAAATGTGTATGTAAGTAGTTCAATAAAGACTGTGTTTAATGATGTGCCAATGTGTTGTACTAAATACATTTCTATAGCTCATTGATAATTCATTTACGTTTTGACTGTATCTTCTTATCTAAAATGCAATTTGATATAATAAGAAGTAGATTAATCAAATAATCATTGTATGTCAGAAACAGAGAATTTTCATCTTATCAATATAACACCACTGCATCTTGTGTAATGATGAGAGAAAATGCAATTTGATATCACAATAGAAACCAATTTATTATAATTTCTTTAATTTTTTATGTGGCGAAAAATACTAGATGTTTAACTTTTATGTCTTTATAATGTCTGAAAATGTAAACCTTAAAAAATAAGTACATCAACCATAATTTTTTTCAAGACTTTGCTGTTAATTTTGAAATGCTTCATCCTTGGTTTTATCTTTTCTAAATTTATCAATTTCCTTGAAATATGAAACATAAATCTATAAAAAAAAAATTACGCAATAACTCAGTTACTTTATGATTAAACCCGAGAATGAATAATGCATGCTTTAAAAACTATAGGATATGAAAATTTCACGATAATTTCAATACACGTATCTATATATTACACAGCAACTTGCAGTGGTAATTTTTACTAAATCTTAAATCTGATAATTCTCACAAGCATATACAAACTTTGCTTTTATAGCCTGTAATTTAGTGGTTGTCGTTTGTTAATGATTGTCACCAGCAATTCCAAAAGAAAACCTCACATATTTGTTTTTCGTTCATTTTGTTACATAAATAAGGCCGTTAGTTTTCTCGTTTGAATTGTTTTACATTGTCTTATAGCTGACTATACGGTATGGGCTTTTCTCATTGTTGAAGGCCGTACGGTGACCTATAGTTGTTAATTTTTGTGTCATTTTGGTATTTTGTGGATAGTTGTCTCATTGGCAATCATACCACATCTTCTTTTTAATATTTGTTACAATATGTTTTCACATAAACATAAATATATAAGTGCGCTAGTTAGAATTTGCATGATAACCCTATTTCTGTTTGTAGAGTACATGTAGTTGAATTATAAGCTCATGGTGCATACAAATTAATGAATGTTAAGAATGGTATTATATCAACTCCATCACCTTAGTACAAATGTATCACATAGTTGTTCTACCAATTTGTAATACAAAACATTAGGCGATTCATATAAAACAATATGTATAAGAGGATCGTTGTAGACTTCCCACAGATCTCTGTTTGCGCTGAAAGGAAGTTGCACGATTTGCTGCAATTAAACGACTTCATTCAGAGTGGAAATGGTAATAAATTGATGAATAAGTACAGTTCATACAGCCAAACAGCGCTCCCACATCATGGATCAAGAGGGATGGAAGATTATTTAATCTTACTTTTATCAAGTGAACTTTTGGTGCAATTTGAATAAACACAGTTTTTATTTTTTTTGGGAAAATAGTTCTTCGAAAAAATATAAGGCATTTCATTTTAGATATTTGATAGTCTCTATTATTGTATTCTATCTAGTCCTTCGTGTAACTCGGTGAATGTGATGAATATTTTCAACTCGACTCCTCGACGTAGACGCAGTCATGGTCATCGTCATTATACATCACCCTCTCTGTATGATGTCTCTATTAATGACTTGCTGCCATTCATACAAAAACCGTTAGGTATTCATCACATTCGCACGAAACTTTATTCATTACCCCTTTCAAAACTTCATTCTCTGTTCAATTTATGTTTGGAATCCACTGTTACAAACCCTCATTCAAACCAATACAAACTTCAAGCTATAATTTCGGATATTGCAAGTCACAGACTTTTCAAGCCAGTTCGCATTGGAAAAGATGAAAAAGAGGAAAGATATTTTCTAAAACATTCCTTTGCCAACAAAGGTCTCGATGGCGTCAACCTTGGCAATATCCTTCATCATAAATTAGTTCAATCGAAAATACCTCCTTATTTTAAAGACCAGTCTGTACCAATAATTTCTTATACCTATACCAAACCTATTGCAACTAAAATTTTCAATTACAAACGCGTTTTGCAGGATCTCGATATTGACGACTTCAAGTCTAAACCTCCTGATTGCACTTGTGCTAGTTCCCAATTCACATATAATCCCGCTGGCCACGTTATTACCGGTGACCTTAACATTGTTAATAACACTTCTCTACGAAACGTGTTATCGAAAGGTCCGAAATATCGTGAGCCTAAATCCATCAATTGGAAATACAACTTTAAAATTTTGATGGATTCAGTCGAGGATTATGCCAGGCAATGGGCTAAGCGCGAGAAGGAAGACGTAGACACTCTATCCGAATGGAAAAAGGCAGTGAGGTCCTTAATACAAATCAGAATTAAGAAACTGAATGGGTCCATCAATGCCCATGCTATGTCAATTTTTAAAGACCCAAATGTTGCTAAACACCTATCCGATCTCCATGATAAATATGTTGTTGTCCCCGCAGACAAAGCCCCAAATAACATCGTTTTTGTCTGTAAAAGTCATTACATTAATTGCTTTATAAACGAATTAGGTATAGACAATTCACTTGGAAACTCAACATATACCCTCACGACACTTACCAAAGAGGAAATCCTGGATAATCATAAGTCTGCTCTTTGTTCCTTTGGTATTTCAACCCAAGATGAAGAACTGGATCTTCCATCACTGTATTGGATACCTAAACTTCATAAGTGTCCTTACAAACAGCGGTATATTGCTGGGTCTTCCAAGTGCTCCACAAAACCTCTTTCTAAATTATTAACATCCATTTTATCAGCAATCAAAGACGGGCTTCAAAGTTATTGTGAAACTGCCTATTCTAGAGGTGGCGTGAATCAGATGTAGATACTTAAAAATTCCAAAGATCTTTTAGAGTACATACAATCTAACTCTCTTTCATCTTGTAACAGTATTAAAACATTTGACTTCTCTACTCTTTACACAAGTATTCCACATTCCAAATTTTTAAACTTAAAGACAAATTAAAAGAGTTGGTATTACTTTGCTTCATAAAAAAGAATGGCCAACGTAGATACAAGTATCTTGTCTTAGGAAGGGATAAATCCTACTTTGTAAAGAATCACTCTGATTCAAACAAAAAATTCTCTGAAACCGATATTATCAAGATGCTTGATTTCTTGATTGACAACATATTTGTTACGTTCGGAGGACGTGTTTTTCAACAGACTGTCGGCATCCCAAGGGGAACAAACTGTGCCCCTCTACTTGCTGACTTGTTTCTTTATTATTATGAGGCTGACTTCATGCAGGAACTTCTTAGGAAGAAAGATAAGAAGTTAGCAATATCCTTCAACTCTACTTTCCGCTATATAGATGACGTTCTTTCACTAAACAATTCAAAATTTGGTGAATATGTGGAACGCATCTATCCCATCGAACTGGAGATAAAGGATACTACAGATACAGTTAAGTCAGCTTCATATCTTGACTTACATCTATCAATTGACAATGAGGGTCGGTTGAAGACAAAACTTTACGACAAAAGAGATGATTTCAGCTTTCCAATTGTGAACTTTCCATTTCTAAGTAGCAACATTCCAGCAGCACCTGCATACGGGGTATATATCTCTCAATTGATACGATATTCCCGTGCTAGCATTTTCTATCATGATTTTCTTGATAGAGGGTTACTGCCCACAAGGAAGCTATTAAATCAAGAGTTCCAAATGGTGAAGTTGAAATCATCCCTTCGTAAATTTTACAGACGCCATCACGAGTTGGTTGACCGTTATGGAATAACCATTTCACAAATGATATCGGATATGTTCCTCACGTCGTAACTACAATCCCCTTCCCTTTCATGAATTTGACCTACCGAATTAGACTATTTACCGGATTTGTAATCACATAAGCAACACGACGGGTGCCGCATGTGGAGCAGGATCTGCTTACCCTTCCGGAGCACCTGAGATCACCCCTAGTTTTTGGTGGGGTTCGTGTTGTTTATTCTTTAGTTTTCTATGTTGTGTCATGTGTACTATTGTTTTTCTGTTTGTCTTTTTCATTTTTAGCCATGGCGTTGTCAGTTTGTTTTAGATTTATGAGTTTGACTGTCCCTTTGGTATCTTTCGTCCCTCTATTATACGGCATTGTATTACTAGCTAAATAATACGTATTTCAAAAATGGTTGGTCGAAAAACGTATAATCAGCTTACTTTCTTAGTGCATAAGTAAACTGATTTTAGTCTGAAACGACAAATTATATCTTAGAAGGACCTGAAAGGTCTGAGCAAAAGATTGGTCAGTCATTATTATGTTTCAGGGACATTTCAAACTCATCCATTGCGTTCAATTCAATATGGTTTTCAAATTTAGCTTGCAGAACATTCAGTGCTTAGATGAGTGCAAATGAGTCAACTCTCTAGCCAAATCACAATTTGTAAAAGTAAATTACAAATGTCAAAGTATGTATTACGGAGCACCGATTCAACCAGAGCAACAAGCTACAATGTATAAGAAAACTAAAAAAGACCAAAAAGTAAAATCACTAAAATATGGAACTTCGAGGGAAATCAAAAAAGAAAAGTCTCTAATCGAATGGCAAATTGCAAAGCTCAGACATACCAAACAAATGGGTACGTCATATTTTGACTTGGAACAGTCATGTTCCTATGTTGAAAATGGTGGATTAAACCTGGTTTTAAAGCGAGTTAGACCACTCACTTGTATGAAAGTCGCATTAATTCCATTATATTGACAACGATGGGTGAACAAAACAAACAGACATAATGGGTAAAAAACTCACATTGTTTTATTATCTTAAAGAAACTAACAAATATATAAACAGACATTTACCATTTATTACTTATACAATGAAGAAAACTTAGAAAATGCAAATAATAGCAACACAATAAATAGAGAAATCTAGTATTTGTGTAAGGGAATATATAAACTATGAAAATTAAATTTAATATTATAATGTGAAGTTATTACAAGATGATACTAGTATAAAAGATTTATATCTAATTTCATTTATGATGAACTACATTCTGTAAATATGCTTTGCCAGGTTCTGTTTAACAAAGTTATTTAATCAAAATGATAATTTTATTCAAATTTATCATATACATGCATCAAATCCTCATTCAGTTATCCCTGTTCAAACAGTCGTGTAATGAAATTGGAACATTGAAATTGAATCTACATCAATACCATAATCTGATACGATATTGGTACCATTTCATCTAAAGCAAGATTGCCAATATAGTATTTCTTGTTTACGTCTTATTTCCGATGAACTCAATATATGTGCACTTTTAGAATAAATATGCCAAATGTACTCCAGGAAATCAGTTGTCATTATCTGTAATCATAATGGTTAAATAAACTGGACATATCCATGAATTTTTTATTTGCCTTACCGGCCTTTCTCTCTTAAACAGACGAAGATGAAACTTGACGAGCCCCATTACTTAGTTATTAACCAGAATTATAACAAAGATGTTATATTTACAATTATAAGGCTGAACAATCAAAGAAGAAATACCTAAGACAATCTGATGAATATAGACGCTGATCTTAATACTCTTCAGGTCAATGGTGTGTTTGAAGTTGACACCACAGCTTACAGAAAAATTAGCCTTACCGGTTGGTGGTTTATATGTTTAAGATTATCAATTCATTTTGAAAAAAGAAGGACAATATTGATAGGCAACGTTCTAAAACAATGAAATGAGATCTACTCCCAGTAAAGGACCCCTAAAAATTAAGACACAGAAAGATGAGACATCACAAAACTATCATATCTAGAAAACTTTAACAAACGCAAAAAGACTTTGTCTTATATGGCGACTACACAACTTTCGATTTATCTCAATCGGTAGACAGTCCAAAATATGTAACGTGAAATATCTAGAAAGCCATTTATTGTTTGATATTGATAAAATGAAATAATTACACTTACCGGAAAAAAAAACTTATCAAAGATATCAGGTATACTTATGATATGGTAAACCGAGTAAATGATATGGTGTTTAAGAGAATTGAACGTTTGTGACTAAAACATTTTGTCGGTAGTTTTCCTGACGTGATTCCTTCATCAATAAAAAAAATGACAAAAACGAATTAACACAAAAGTGCTAAAATTTGTGTTGATATCAAATACAATGATCCGTGTTGTGATTTCAGATTTCTCTTACCAGTTCACTTCTTAATGAAATGAAATTGCTATAAAAAGTTTTGTTTGTTGTATATGTTTATTGAAAAACATGCCTTTATAAATTGCAAATATTTCAAAATGGCATTTGTTAAGACAAGATAAAAGTTATAGTATTATAGAACCTAGTTTATTTTTTTCTTTGTACATGGGTCACATTTTTGCTGATTTATTTTTGATCGTTTAAACTCGTTTCTTTTGAATTATGGCAGCTGTCAGTTTTTCTTTTGATATCTAATTTTCAGATTTATGTACTTTTGGAAGTTTTTCACGTCTTCTATAGACATTATTGTTCAGCTTTCATAATAAAAATGACTGTTAAGATGTATGGACAAGTCCTTATGATAACAAAATGCTATCATAAAAGAGGTTGCAACATAAAACATCAAACATTTTTATGAGTTTACGGTCTAAAATCAATTCTATTAAGGTTGTACTGACAAATTTTCTATGGGGTTGTATAAACCGTGCTATAAGGAATTCAGAAGCTGATTGATTTATTACAGAAAGGTTTACATGTAGCTTAACAGTGCTTCATTAGAAAATCTTAAGGACAGAAAGGATTATCAATATAGTTTTATTGCATATACCTAATGCTAGTTTTGCGGAAAACTCAAAAGGGATGGTAAAATTCTTAGATATGAAAAATGAAAATATCATGACAGAAAAACGATAAACAATCAGTTGTTTAAAAGAAGGTAGTAAAAATGATATTTGGAAATTGACGAATGATGAACAAAGCAATATTCCTTATGTTTTAATACTTCATAAGAATGATAAAAGGAAAATAATTTTGTAAGAATTTCATTGAAATTGTCACCACTTTTCTCATGCTTCCTAAATTTAACACATTGACCGTTTTGTGTCAGATACCTAGCAATGCAGAATCCGATATAACTAGTGTAAAAGGTTAAACATTGTCTGAGCCGATTTTAATGTGTAAAGATTATCTTTATCTTCAAACCCCTATTGAGACAGTATACTGTATAATTATTACTGATATACCAAAAAAATACGACGTACAATCATTTAAAGAACTGAAGAACCTTTTGACACAATCCTCCTGTTACTAAACCTGTTATCTCAATAAAACCTATACATTTGAAATCAAAATAACACCTTTGACCTAGTAATAAATGTCAAGATGCATCCAGATGACATTAGAATTAACATATTTCTTAGGTTTCAAATCCATAGGGCAAAGTTGACCTTGGATTGATTAGGCTATTTCTAAGGTCCTTTTTTGTAATTTCAATTTTGTCGTTTCTGATATATCGTAGGCCTTGAATATTCTTCTTTGAGTGTTCTTACTTAAGGGTAATTCAGAAAATAGTTTCGTACGCATGAAACTAATGACGGACGTGTTGTTTAATTTTATTTCTAAATTAAAGTAAACATTTGAAATGCATACCACGACAGGATGTAGGTAGGTAAATGTGTTTGTTGTTTGTAATTTTGGATAAAAGACAAAATACTTAACGATTTGCCTGTTGAAATTGGGTTTTTTTTTTATTCAAAAGATGAATCAAAATGTTGTAAAAACCAACACAAGAAGATCAAAACAAAACCCATAATTGATTCTATTACTCAAATTGAATTAAAAAACTGGCAGTTTATAAAGTTCCCAATTTTCGGTTTAGGATTGACTGTATCAGGCCGGATCAAATAAACTTGATGTTTAAATAACATTGGTTCACAAAATATTAACCATTATTGTGCCATCAACATGATATCGAAAACGATTAGATATCTTTGTTCCTGTGCCCATACATTGCATAAGTTATATATGTGTCTTAGTCTACGTTTCAAACAGCAACGCTTTGAATGGAAGATATGAAATAGAATATGCATACATATGGCAGTAGACATAAATCGAAAATAGATATTATATGTCTGAGCATAGAAATTTTTTCTTTAAAAAATGAGGCAAACAAAACGACATTGAAATCCTATATAAACGATCCTGAATCCCAGTTCGATTCTTTGCACATGTAACTATGGTACTGATGGAATTAAAAGATAAACCAAGCTAATACTACTAGCTTCAAATATAATGGTTTTCCATGTACACAATTATTGTCTTTAAGCCATATTTGTGAATGACGTAATGTTAAACCTCGATAACTATAAAAAAAGACAAACAAAGAAAACGATCCAAATGAATCTAAAATTATACCTTTAATAGTCACTATAGTAGTTTTTGCAAGCATATACATACATTTTAATTTAAATATTGAACACAAATGTCAATCCAGTATTTCAAATAAAATTGAGAATGGAAATTTGGAATGTGTCAAAGAGACAACAACCCGACCAAAGTATACACCTACATTTTTCAATAAAAATCAAATGGCTAAAATAAATGCAACCACTTTTATTTCCAAAAGCTTTCTGTACTTTGGTGCAAACTCTATATGCTATTTCGTATACATTCAGCTTATAAAGAAACAAGTCCATGCATTGATGACCTCTTATAAAAAATAACTCTTACATAAATGAATGATTTCAATGGTTTAAGGCTTAGTTTTGGTTGATTCAAACGTCTGTAAAAAGTAAAATCACAAAAATACTGAACTCAGAGGAAAATCAATTAGGAAAGTCCATAATCACATGGCAAAATCAAATAACAAAACGCATCAAAAACGAATGGACAAGAACTGTCATATTCCTGACTTGGTACAGGCATTTTCAAATGTAGCAATTGGTGGATTAAACCTGGTTCTATAGCGCTAACCCTCTCACTTTAATAACAGTCTCATCAAATTCCGTTATATTTACATGGTGCGTTTAATAAACAGTCACAATTAATAAAATAGTCAAAATATGGGTACATCAGTCATCATCGTATAACAATTCTAAAAGGGTACAATTTAACCGAACACAAAAACATCTTCTATCTACGAACACATTAATTGATTTGAGTGTCTTATGTCAGAAAATGTTATACGTCACATGAATTTGTCGTTCAATGTGCATACAAACAGTTTTAAAATTTATATAGGTCATGTAAGCATACAGAGTTTAAAAAATCAAACGTATGTAAGAAGAAATTACAGAAATAGACCGATATTACAACTAGTCCAAAAGTTATAGGTAGAATTTATGAGAATCCAAAAATAGTTAATACCACTACGCGATTGAATGATTTTGACGTTTGTGGTTCAACGTATATAGTAATTCATAATAGAAATATATCATAATGTCATATAATAGACCAATATAGAATGACGGGATCTTTAATCAGTGCAGACAGTCAGTTTACAGAAAGACGAAATTTCTTTCCGTGTTTTCTAATAATTAACAATAAAACGGCTTTCATTTCAGGTGTGAATTGCCCCGTAGTTACATAGTGTATTTAATGTTATAGAAAGCATGAAATAAGCTGTGAAACCTGGAATTTTGTAACAACACTGACGAAAAAAACATATATGTATTAATTCTTGTAAAAAAAAAGCCTTATTTCAGTTCATTAAAACGACAAGCTAGAGCTGTTATAAGATGATTGCCAGATCAAAATGAACATTTAAGACTAAAATTCATTAAGAAGTGACTATTTCCGCCATTGTGATGCACACATTACAATTTTACTATAGTTGCGTAGTACTTTTTGACTCTTTTCCTATATGTTCGTTCTATTTTGTATTTTGATATCAAGATATTTTAAGAATTTCTTTATTGTCTTATTTAAATTAGAGTTTAAATAGAAAAGAGACAATTCTATCAATTCACTAGTGAACTTAGGGGCAAACCACAAGAAAAGTTGATTAAATACACATAATAATAACTATAAGTTTGATATTTCTCAGTTTTCTTTTTAAAATATTATTGTTGATTTTACTGTTTATGAAATATGAATTCATTCATTTACTTTCTCAGTTTTAAAAAAAAAATTCTAACATTTTGTATTCAGCCAGAAAAACTTATGTACAATTCATTGAGAAATAATTCCAAAATACAAAATAATGGAGATGATGTCAATACTTAAACTTATAAAAAAGAAAATGTGGTATGATTATCTACAAAAAAACAAAATGACACAAACATGAACAACTATTGGTCACTGTTAGGCCTTCATCAATCGAATTTACATATTCAAATTTACATTTTCTGAAGGTTCTGAGGTGTTAAGAATTGTCTCTTTACTATTTTAACTCTAATTTAAATAAGACAATAAAGAAATTCTAAAAATAAGCCTGGATATCTTATGTGTTGTATTGTTATTTATTTAAAACATAATTATGATACAATAGTGAAGAAATTTTATAAAAATAACCTTAATTTTCTAGTAAAAAAAGTTCAAGATTAATACGTGTGACGTACATGTGGATGACATTTTGTTGATGAAATACACGTAATAAAGATAAATATGTTACTTTAAACGGATCAAAAAGTCGTTTCATGGAACTAAACGCCTAAATTGACGATTATTGGTTATAAATATTTCTATAAAAGGAATCCATAAAGAAAAAGAAGAAATCAGACATTAGTAAACCGAGTTTTTTGTCTTATCCCTATTGTCTTGATTAAATTTGTTTTAAATAAACACATCATAGATACCAGGACTAAAATTAGTATATCCGCCAGACGTGCGTTTTGTCTACAAAACACTCATCACTGACGCTCGAATCTAAAAAAGTTAAAAAGGCCAAATAAAGTACGAAGTTGTAGATTTGAATATTTCATTTGTTTTTTGATGATGTTTTGTCCTACGTTTACACGATAATTCATATAGTAAAGATGTCAGTAGAAAGACTTTCAGAAGAATAGCAATTTTTGATTATAGCCGGTAAATGAAAAGCGAATAGATAGGACAGATCAGTTCTTGACAACAACAAGTATAATGTTTACTATATATACAATGATTATTTGCAGAGTCGTAAGAATCGTGTCATTTCCTATAGGGCAGACATATTGTATCATCAAGACAGTGATTAATGTTAAACCTAGTATTAAAAAACATGTGTGTATAGTTTTATTATGATCTAATGCAAGTGTAGTGTTTGCTTGGGTTAAGGATGCAATTTTAATAGTTCAAAGACAGCATATGACGGTTACATTATTCCTTTGCATGTATATTATTCCTTGATACTTCAAGCAACTGTTTCTGAACTTGCATGGCGTTGTTTGTTTTGGTTGGTCTTTGTTTACTCCTTGGTTTTTGTGAGTCTTTGTTTACTCTTTGGTTTTGATTGTTATTGTCTTTATTGAAACATACACATATTCCCATGAAAACAAAAAATTATCCATATAAAATCATTTAAACAAAATACATACTAATATGACAGTTATGTCAGTTTCAATTCCTAAGAACTTTTTATGTGTATGTTTTAAGCCAGGACTATGACTGTGAATCACCCATTGCGTCCATGGAACTTACATTTTTGCGTTTGCTTGGTATTTGAACTATTTAAACGAAACAAAGAAAAAAGGAGAAATCTTCCATATTTATTCACAGCACTTGTGTCTTATTAATATGGAAAATAAAGGAAAGGAAAAAAAAGGAAATAGAATAGAAGAATGAAAGACTGGAGGTATCTTTGTGTTGATAACGGTTGGAAACTATATCTTCTACCCATTGTGTGTAAGCTTTAACTGCAAACTTCTATGATAGAACGTTAACGATGCATTAGTGTCTTTTTCAGAATATTGACCTTTCATCAATTAAAGGTTACACCTATCTTGATACGAAGATCGGAAATACTGGTAATAATCACAATCGCTAACAGATTTTTTTCTAAACCACTGCTGAGAGACAACACACGTGTTAACTGTAGTAATAACAAATTATTGGTATTTGGTTTTTCTCTGTGAACAGCTGATTACTATAATCAGACACTTTGATTGCATTTTCAGAAAGAATTGTCATGATACAAAGAAATCTCTATGCGTTCGACTTAATATCTTTATCATTGTATTCATAGGATGACACGGAATCGAAATGAAGCAATTATATGCCTAATAGGGACTGATGTAATCACAGAGCTCTTTTCATCAATTTATCGTGCATTTAATTTATTGTCATGGAATGTGGTTGCCGGAAGTGATTAAATGTCTTTAACTTTTCCTGCAAAGTGTCAGTCATATGAAAATCCCATCGTTAAAGTGCACTTTAAATTGTTATAAATAATAGATATATTAGCTGTATAAAAACAGAAATGATACTTTTTTAACCTCCATTTGTCTGAATTGATGTAATAAGGATTTCAAAGACATCAGGACAATTCATTTTCCTTTACATAACATAAGCTACTTCGTATTACCAGGTCGGTTGACAACACGCGAACAAGTGAATCGAATTGGATGATTTAATCATTACACAATTTTTTTCAAAGCAAGAATTTTGTTTGAATATATTATTTCATTATTTCCCCATAATGAATAGTCTAGCTGCGGTTCTGAGGTACTTGGGTAAACATATCAAAGGTCATGAAACAATGCAAAATGTCGCATTGCAAAATTGTATAATTACAAATTTATTCTTTCTTTGTGTAATCATACCTTTTTTGATTGAGTTAAGTCTGCCAATTGATATTTTATCGTATGTTTTTATATGTTGTGATGTTATGCTATTGTTTCAGAAAAAGGGAGAAGGTTTGGGCCCATTAAAACGTTTAATCCCGCTGCAAATGTTTGCACCTGTCCTAAGTCAGGAATCTGATGTACAGTAGTTGTCGTTTGTTTATGTTATATATACGTGTTTCTCGTTTCTCGTTTTGTTTATATAGATTAGACCGTTGGTTTTCCCGTTTGAATGGTTTTACACTAGTAATTTTGGGGCCCTTTATAGCTTGTTGTTCGGTGTGAGCCAAGGCTCCGTGTTGAAGGCCGTACTTTTACCTATAATGGTTAAATTTTTAAATTGTTATTTGGATGGAGAGTTGTCTCATTGGCACTCACACCACATCTTCCTATATCTAGTTAGACAAATCAATTGCATTGTTAAAAACGAATATGATTAATGTTTGAGGTTTCTTCATTGAAAACACTTTTGTTTTAAAAACAAGGATATTTTAAAAGCTGTTATTTTACAGGTTTCGGAAATAAGGTTCACGGAATAAGTAGTTGATATCCTTTATTTAGATTTCTAGATGGATTAATGATTAGCAGGTATTCTATTTATCAAATTGAGAATGGAAATGGGAAATGTATCAGAGAGACAGCTCGACCAAGAACAGAAAACGACATGTATTTGAGACTGATCTACTGAGTGATCAAAGAGATTTCATTTGACTAGACATTTGTAATAATAATTTAATATAACATATCAAGTGCCATGAAAGTCTACCATAATTGATCGTTTGACCTTACAGGGGAAATAGTACATGTAGGTAATTGAAAAAAATCGTACATAAATAATGTTAACATGTATTTTTATGGGTATCCATCTGAGGATATTTTAGATTTTGAACTTATGTTGAATTGTAACAACACTGGTCTATGATACGTTTTCGACGAAATAAAGCGAGAGTCTAAACTTATCAGTGTTTAAACCCTCAAATAAGACATCTTAATTTGAAATAATTCATTTGCTATATAAAAGGGTCTCCTTTTTTCAGATTTGCATTTACTGAAATTGTGTACCATGAAAAACACAAATTTAACTATATATAGTTTTGTTATGGTCGTCATTATATGCTTGCCAATTGCTAGTTTCAATCGAACTGCCATTTCCTGTTGTCAACAATAACTAGTGATTAGATCTTATCCTTACAGCTTTCAACAATTCTTTACTCGAATAATTTATAGTTATTTAAAGTCCACTATAAAAAAAAAAATCGGAACTTCAATATTTTTAATGATGTTGAACGGTAAGGGGTCATTTTACTTGTCTCTTAAATAACTGTAAAAGAGAAACATTTCAGTACTAATTACTGTTTTGAACACCGGTATACCAATGTTGCCTCTATTGAAATATTTCCAATACAGCTGTTGACATAGAGTCTAATTTTACAAAACAGTTGATTAGGAAAGCACATATTATGATATTAAAGCATGTGTTACGTTCAAAAACAACTTTATTGACTTATATGGACAAGATTATCTCGATAATTGCGTTTATTCATAAAAATTGTATATTATTCCTGTAAACAAATTAAACAACGCGTGTAGATTATTTATCAAAACATGCAAAAATAGCTGTGTATAAATTAATTATGAAAATTAAGAAAGTTATTTCAACTATCCTTTAAACAGTTTTAAAAATCATGAAAAAAATAGATCAAATTAATTTCAGGTCCGAACATTACTGAAACAAGAAATTCCCACTGTGAAACAATTGATAAATAAGAACAGTTATTTTTTTAGGCATTTTTTCAATATAAGTTGAAGTTGATTTGTGAGTACTTCCTTTTATGCTATATCAGTTGATAAATTAATTACTTGGGGGCTTTTTGTGCAGAGGTCATTCATCGAGAATTTATGTCTTTTTTCAACGAAATATCAATTACAGTGATTCCTTTTGTAATATCTGTAAATAAAGTTCTGATTGTCCTTCAAATTAGGAAAAACAATCTATACGGCTTAATCCTAACGATGGAGTTATTGTTCCGTCAGATATTACAATAAAGTCATTAACAATGACGAATTAAGTTCAGTTCCTAAACATTGATCAGGGTTGTAATTAAATGAGTCTCTTCAATGAACAGAAAAACCCAAACTATTGACTGAGCTGTATAAACATGTTGATGTCTTGTACTTTTGTAGTCCGGCAGAAAAAAAAAATTGAATGTCTGTTTAACTTTTCTGTTTGTATAACACAATAATGTTTTGTCGGAATGGGAAATTTCTTTTCCGATACAACGTATATGGTAAGTGTCAACTTAAACTTTCGGTACGTTCAAGAACCCTTGCATCAAATCTTTGAGCGGTTCGTATTTGACCTGTTGTACATGTAAGGCAACATGTATGCCCAATCCAAAACAACCTTATGGATTAGCTTCAGTCTAAAGTTACCGACTTACATTCCGGTCGTTCACTCTTGCAGAACAGACCAAGTTAGTTTTGATACTTTGTCCTTTTTAACCGCAAACAAAACCAAACTCAAAATACATCACTATAATACGTTCACCGCAGGCCATTTGTATCTCATTTAAAGCATCAATTTAGAAAACGCTCTGAATCATCATTTCGCTACATCAGCCACTTAGCTTAGAACAATGTGCATGCACAGGTAATGGATTTTTTTTCAAATAAAATGTTTAGGTAGTCGAGGCCTAAAAAGAAAATTTATAATTACTTCCGTTCTATCAATTTTCAGACCAGAATAAGAAACCACATGGAATAATATAGAACATAGAACATTGAATTTGAATATACAAATTTATGAAATGAAAATGTACTACATAACTTCCAGGATTTAAATAGCATCAAGTTTGAATATAAATCATATGGTACCGATTTGATAGTAACTGTTTAGTTAATGCATTTAGAAATATATATTGAATGGAGTGCACCTCGAAGTATATCAAACTATATCGTAAAGGATCTTTAAAGTTTCAAACAGAAATTCCTAAAATGTTTGATATGAGTGCATTATCTAATAATTACTTATCTATTATTTTTTTCTGTTTTATCAAAATCTTTTTAGATTTCGATCGATATTCAATATAATATATTTTGATTTCAATTAAATCTTAAACTTTGATATATTTTATGTTTTTCTACCAAAACTTCATTGAAACATTTTTTTAAGAATTATTTTATATTAATATCCAGACTGGGGGCGACAAGGAACACTGCTTATAAATAATTATCTTATATCATTTTGCTTATGATTATGGATAATTGGTCTAAGTCATCATGGTCATGTTATTTCCTGATCTTCAAGCAAATATCCAAGAAATTTGCATTAAATTGAACAAGATTTTAAACATAAGGACTTCTTTACATAAGATATGATTATGCAATTTATACATAAAAAGATAATTTGATGAATATCTTTTTGTATTTGCCAAAAATGAACTTATTCCATCATACATCACTAATTCCGGAGCGTCTGATTGGAAAGTTTGTGTTACTTTTTTATCATTCAATCAGGTATTATATTTAAACTCTATGTAGGAATAAAGAAGGTTTCCAGACATTACAGTATCTGTCACCTCTAAGATGCTACCAACTTGAATGTTTTTATACAATTGACTTTTCTTTATGATCAAGTTTGGGTCATGCAAGTACTGATAAGAAAGCTTTGCCGAATTTTCAATATTTACTTGAACGCAATTTAAAATCAACTTTAATTTCAAAATGTTTCAATTTACAAATAAAAAACACTTATTAAGGCTCTGCAATTTGTGCCTGATGTCTGAGAAAATCAATAGGGTTTCTAGTTAAAGTATAAACGGTCTAAGAGAAAATCAAATCTATTGCAGCAATTATGTTAGAATCGAGAATTACAGAAGTGACAGGACAGGTTTCTAAGAGTACTTATAAAGGCATAAACACTATTTGCACCAATTGGACAAACAATGTACAAATGTAATAAGAAAATCTCAAATGTTCATAATGAGACCAAGTCATTGTAATAAAACAACTAGTTTGGTAACTATTGTTATTATACTTATTTTGCATCATGTTACTCTTCAAATAAATTTTCCAATATGTATGTATAATGCTGTTATTTACATATTAATAGAAAAAAGGGACTCTCACTGTGTTACCCAGTAATGTTGCTATCAATCATTTATCATGTTAATGTCCAACTCCTTGTTTCGATCTGTTTTATTTGTTTCGTCTTTATGTTACATTGTATTTAAGTATAGACATTCCGTTTTGAAAACAACAGAATACGAATCATGAAATATCAGCAAGCACTTTGAATAAAAGACAGGAACTGTTTACTGATAAGTTTATAAGAATAATTAACTTAGAATACAACTAGTTTAAAAAGATATTTTACGGCGAATTTGAAGAATCAGAAATAACTTAATGAAGCTTTAAAAAACACTCGCCCTGTTCTAGTATTCAATATCATTAAATCAGATCTATGTTTTTACTTATTTGTGAATAACAAAGAAAAATAAAAGCACGTACAATGTATGATAATTCCCGATTTCGTCTTTTGTATTTATAAAGGGTAATCTCAGCTATGGAAGTACAGAATCCTCATTATTTTATATGGAAGCTGAAGTTAGCAGTAACAATGACAACACTATTCAGATTCAAAGAAATCCTCGCTCAAAACTCCGGCGGACCTCCTACGGCACCCATTAGTAGTTGAAGATTTTATTTCATTTAACAAATTAATTTTTGAAGTACTAATCAAATTATCTTAAATTGAAACATTTTATGGGAAAAAACTACTAGAAAATTTCATAATATTGTTTTGGACTTATCGTATTATATCTTATAAACCACAATAAAATTAACAGTTTGCACTAGTTCATTTACATACATCTTTAAAAGTGCAAGAGAAAATGCAAAAAACAAACGAACATCAAAATGAGAACATGACCTTAATCTTTGACATTGACCTCCTTTTCCAAGGGGGTCTTTGGAATATAAACATGGTCATTTGGTCTTCTTCCAATCGACAGTAAAACGCTTGCCACTAGAAAAGTAAGGACAAAAGGGCATATGATAAAAAGACTTACTAGTAGATAAGGCCTTCAACAATGAATTAAACCACTCACACATAACAAGATAAAAAAACCGACGTGACAATTGTATGAATAACTCAAACAATAATTGAAATACAAAACTGCTATACTGCAAACGATAACCACTGAATACCAGACACCCATCTTTGGACAGGCAAATACTAGTACATAATGTTGAAGGTTTAACATTTTAGCTGGTACCAGCATATCAAATTTAGCAGCTGTGTCAAGTTATTTTTTTTCCTTATTGCTTTTGGTAAAATGTGCCAATTTTCTTTATAAGTGCAGGAGGCACTACAACAATACATTATTCAAGACACACTTAAATCAATCTGCAAGAACATATAACCTTTTAAAGACACAAAGGTCAGAAAAGACTAAGATTGTACGAACGTGATTTCATTAAATTACTTCTGCTGTCTATGATTGTGAATTAAGATTACACACGAAACCTTTATTCCACTATGAATGTTTGTAGCGGAAATTGAATTTTCTTTACTGTGATCCAGACAAATTCTGATAGACAAGGACTTACGGTTTCATCTACATAAACGTGACAAATACCTCAAAATGTTTTATTTTACTACCATACGTAGGCGACAATTAGATATCATTAGGACAGATAAAAGTAATTATCACTATATTACTGTTTATTATCACTAATTAAAGATTGTAATTAAGACTTTTAATGCTAGACATACGATGATTTATCTATTCTGATTTCTCTCAAAATGTAAAGATATTTTTTAATTGCTTTATATATATATATAATAAGGTCAAGATGTTAAAAGTGAGGCTGTGTTTGTTTCTGAAAGAAATTGACAAAAGTAAAGAAAGAGAGAGGAACCAAAGATTAATTAATTTTATAATTATTTTTTGGTGATTTAACGCCACTGATAAGCACCGCTTTAGGAGTACCTCGTGGCGGTCAGTTTTTTTTTTTATGAAAAAACGCAAGTGCCCTAGAGCAAACCACTGACCTTCGATAGGAAAACTAATAATCCTTGTCAATTAAGATTTGGTTCCAGTTCACCAGCAAAAGCGCAATACGAACTCACAACATCAGTATTGATTGGCTAGTTATTACAGTAGTAACTACTAGTACTTATATCAATCGGCCATCGAGACCCCTGAGGTCACCGAGTCCCCTTCCCTCTCCAAATCCATTTGTATTCTAAAATACTTTTTTAATGATGGCGTTTTTGTTTTAGATACTAACTTTATCAGAGAGCTGATATTTGTGCTGATGTAGTCAGTATCAATACATAAAATGTCCTCATTCTTTTTATCGATAATCTGTCTTATCTTTATGTTTATTTATAAAGAATAAGACGTAAAATGAAATAATAAGTAAATCTACTTTCACGCGTACGAAGCGTGGGTTCTTTTTCGGTCCATGAATGAAGTCACGTGTATATCATTGATACACTGAATCAGATGGACAAGAGCATTTCACGCTTCTGCACTGACACATGGCGTCATTGCGTAATATTTTCGAGTATCAAGTCCTGTCCATGATATTGAAAATATTAGGAAGTAAGATCAGAGAGAAAATGTTCTAATTGCCGATAAAATAAAATATTAGTCATTGCAAATCTCTACTCATTTTTCATGTTCTAAGATAGTGTCAATATTTCATCTACTGATTGTAACCTAACTGTTTCTAAAAGAAGAAGGGACACTCATTGTATTCGATCCATTAAGAAATTGAAATCATGAAAGAAAATGTGGCATACACGTTGATTAAAAAACATAGCAACAACAAAATAAGATGTATTTTTGTCATTAACAAAGAGAAATATCTCAACTATGAACACGGGGCTACAAAAGTTTTGAAGATATTCGCTGAGACGATATACGAGCTGCGTGTCTTACTTAACATTAAAAAAAAACAAATCAATTTAATGCAACTTTCCGGCACTAGGATTTGTGATTTTTTTCTATTGCATACATGTTAACTGTCGTCCTATGATTGTTGTTTAAATAAAAGAAGACTCAAATCGACGTTTGCAGTTTGAAATTTAATTAATGCGCATGAACACCTGCTTTGAATTTCGATGTATATAGATTCGTAAAACAAATACCATCATAATTCTTTTCCCGATTTTCGTGAAATTTCAAAGGGTAATTATGTCTAACTTAAATCTATCTTCATTTCAAAGTCGTAAATATTCAATTATTGAATTCTCTGAAATGCGAATGAAGAATTATGGCATGTTAACCTGACCTGATTGTACTGTACGCACTCGAGAAAACCAAAAGTGTTTATCCTATTTTGTTTTAAGAGTCTCAATGAAGGTTTTCTCACGATTCGAGTTATCACATATTATTCCACGTTCAAGGCGTTCTATATAGTTTAGTTTCCTTTGCTAGTTGTTGATAACGCTTTATCATCGATTGAAAAATACAGATAAGGAATCATTTATGTTGAGACTGATGTACATACTTCTCACATTCACACACCAATTGAAACCTTCCTTTCAGTGTTTTGACAGAATTTATCCTGAGGTAGTATGAATAAAACGAAACGAAGCTATCTTTCTTTTCTCTCTGGTCCAAGTAACTATTCTAATGAATTTCTCATTTTAAAAATGTTTAATTACATGGAAATAAATACCAAAAAGGCTCCCAGTGCTACATATATCTAGATTAGTATGTCAAGTTGGAAATACTAATATGTCACAACAATGAACATCACAAGAAAGATCGTTTAATTTTGAGGCATTTCAGCTCATTGAAAATACCTTTTTTTAATGAATATTTCTTATTTTTTGCACTTAATACATCAACCCCTCCCCCCAAAAAATGAAAAGAAAAGGCAAATAGTTTGCTTCGAACACAGTTGAATTTTGGTGTTTTATGATGTTGTTTGGATCGAATGAAATAGTAGAAACATATTTTGTAAAATATGTAAACAGTCATGGTAGCAAAACTGAGCTTCAGCATGGAGTTAAATAATTTCCAATTGACAATTTAAAATTAAGATATTGGTATAACGAGAATAATTAGGTCGAAATTGTATATTTATATGCAATACTGGACTATTATCAGCAGCTTGTAACTTACACTTATGTGTCTACATCCAATTTTATAATGTCAAGTAAACACAATTTAAAATAACATTAAGTAGACATACCAGTATATAGATCACATAGATATAAGATGATTTGGTATGAGTGCATATCATACAACGCTCCACCAAAGTCACAATTTGTTAAAGTAAACCATTAAAGGTCAAAGTTCGGTTTTCAACATGAAGCCTTGCATGTTTAAAAAAATTAACTAAATGACCACTGAAGTAAAGAAGTTTACGGTTTCTAGAATGCATATTAATATGATTAGAATATACAAAAAGATCCATGCTGTTTCATTTTAAAAAAAAGACAATCGCACTTTGTTGATATCCCTACTAAATGATGAATTATAACAGATTGAGAACTATATAAAAATTGACAATAACGACTAAACTTAAAGACAAAACAAATGTGTTAAATTCTCAATTTACGACTGCGGATCCATATAAAGTATATGTATTTCAATTAAAAATATATTCAAGGGTTTGTGTTTGCTGTCATAATGTCCTTCATAGAAAATGGTAGGTGATAATTGGACTTGATACAAGGTTCAATTTGGTAAAGTAAAACATATGGAACTTAGATCTTCCACAGCTCTATGGACGCCATCATTAAAATTGAGAAAGGAAATTGGGAATTTGTCAAAGCGACAACAACCCGATATTTTTTTTTTTTTTTTTTTTTTTTTTTTTTAAATATTTGTATTTTAGAAAACCTCATAAATAGTTCACTTGTCGTCTGTCACTAGAGTGTGTCATCAGCAAATGTATCTTATAGCAAATTTTACTTTACAATGAGTAGCACCACGTATGTTAATATTAGCGAGTAGGAACAACTTAACATACAAAAACGGAAAATAAATATATGCGTGTTTGTCAAGAAAATCCTCAAAAATTATTCTGTTAATTATTCCAAACACGTTGTTCACTTCGGAATTATTGAACCTCTCAATCTTCTTGAAAAGAAAATACGACTATATAAATGTCCTTTAGCGTTCTGCATAGTTCCCGTTTATCCGATATTACTGTAGTAGCGTTCTAATCAGATATTTAAATAACCACATTTTCATTATTTCTTACAGAAGAGAAAGCTAAGCCGCTGCGTTAGTGTATTGGAAAATTGCAAATGCACATTTCCACACAATTCTTTGTTTTATTGTTACTGGAACAATGCAATTATGTCAATAAGGCAGACAAGGTCAAAGGAAAAAGGATGACACGAGAAACACTAGTCCTTAAAAACTTGCTTGCTCAGATTTTTTAGAATTATATGCGTAGTCATTTATAAGATAACCTTTGAGATAAAACACTCATTTAGTATTATCTTTAACATATGAATCTTGTGCTGTTTTGTTGATAAAGTTAGACCAGAGCAGAAATCATGACGATCAAATTAAACAATTTACCCGTATTGCTTCAATTACAATAACTCAAAGTTAAGTTATCTATTGTAATAGTTCCCTTATTACAACATAAAAAATGCCAGTTAACGATTTAAGACAATGCAAAAATTTTAGTGGCTGTTATTTACATATGAATTTGATTATACAGAGTTTACTCATGATGGCCATTCTTACACAAGTGTTGAACGGAATAACAAGTTTGAGTATGCTTTTCCCAGCAATTTAACAGAAATTAATTTGATATCTGAAAAAGGAGTTCCATTATCTCTTAAAATGTTTAGGTTAGTTTGTTCCTTAACTAATGCTCTTCTGTCTAAAAGTCATTATTTTATTGTTCTATTATAAATTTGAAAATAATTTGAACGATACAATTAGTTTACTCGCGTAGTGGTATTTACCATATGTGGATTTTCAACAATCAAAAACAAAAATTCTAAATAGTTTTAAATCTCTGTCTTTTCTAAAAATATTTCTAACAATACTTTTTAACCCTGTATACATGTTCCACAATTCCCGAAGTAAAATCGTAATTTTTTTTTAAATTCTTTTAACGACAGAATTATTTTATATTTCTTCATGTGTCACGTTAACATTTTCAGACGTCAAACACGCGAATGTTTAATATGATAGATGCTTTTTGTGCTTGTTTGTTAAATATTTGTGTTTTTTAGATTGTGACACAGTGATGACTGCTGTACCGGTATTTTGACTATTTTACCTATTATGTCTGTTTTGTTCGCGTGTTTAACTGATACAAATATTTTAGTGTGTGTTTTCAATATAAGGGATCTTGCTTTGTACAATCAAAATTGATAAGTGAATTAATTTCTTCAATACTAAATGATATTCCTTATATAGTTATCAATGGTTTTTTTTTCATATCCGACAGTTAACAAAAGTATGATTAGATAAATTACATTTTTTTAGAACATCTTCTATATCGAATACTTTTACTAAAAGGTTAAAAGCAAATATGAACTCTGGAAAATAAACATCAAATAACAGGACCTCAGCCATGAATTTCAATATGTACAGTATCGTGACTTCCATACAATAAATTTTAAAGGTTATCAAACGATGTTTATTCTTTTCAGAGATAAACAATTACTTATGTCAGTCTATATCATACTGCATTGTATATAAATGTGTAAGCTTTTAGTTTGGTGGTTTATTATGTCTGTTACCCTTTAGACAGACATAAATTCAAACAAAGACCAACTTTATGATTCTGTTGTGTAAGTTCCCAAAACTACAGTATTAACAATGTTGTACAAATTATTATAAGGATTTCATTATTATCAATAAAAGAAGACTTGGGGTTAACTTCAATGAGATCACAACACAAAGACAAAAATACTACAAAATACGTTTGAAGATCATGAATTTCAACAATATACGGATTGATAACTTTAAGTGAAGATACGAAATCTGTTACAGTCATCATTTATTACAAATTCATTTGAAAATTGATATCAAGAAAGTAACCATACTTTGAGAGAATGCTACCTTTATCGAGAAATAAAAGGAACTAGGATTATGACTTTATTTTGAGTCTTTGAAATCGTTTATTTTTAATCTGTTGCCTTCCTATAACTTTTTCTGAAAGTTTTAGAAAAATTGTGAGAAAATTTATAATTCTTCTGCGATGAAACAGTCAAAACTTATTTGTGGAGCTATGAATCTAGAACGATTTTTTTGTATGTTCCATGCAAACAAAGGAAGAATAATAATGCCATATAAGAGGAGGGAAATACCTGATTATAGTTGGAATGGCAATTGGCGAAAAACAAGTCACCCAAACGTAACAAATATGTTATTGGTAACGCTAAAATGATGCACCTTGTTGAAAATATTTGATAATTGTTTTGTTTTTGAAACTGTATCATATATATATATAAAACGTCTGTATAGTAGTCAACGATTTTCCCCACGAGGGCGGTGGATCGTTACTAGTAACGATACATGTACACAATAAATAAATTATATAAACGCCTAAAAAAGTGTACACAACAACTCCAAATACAAAAAAAGGTAACTATAAATGTAATTATTTATAAATATTTCGGATAACAGATATCCTTCGTCAGTCAGATTCTGATGTGAAATGAATCATCTTTGAGTCTCGTTAGATTAAACTTTTACTAAATCTTGAATTATATACAATAAAAAAAAGTCAAACCGAACATCAGTAAAGACGCTTGCACCATTCTAAAAAAATTTTAACATGACATAGGTTATATGGTTTATTACAACAGAGAGCTCATATATATGCTTTAAATACAAATAATAATGTGCGATTTGAACTAGCACAATTCTAAAACTGTATCGGGAACGACAATTATGATGGTATAACATGTATACGCGTGATAACGTCTGTAAAATTACCAAATAGACAGCACTGAACGATCTAAATATTTGAAATTGAGAGTAAAGTAGTTACAACAGAGTCTGAATATTTAAACATCGTGAACAAACGGCCGTAAAAAATGTAATAATATATATATATCTGTATTTTTTTTTGGCATGTAATTTTAAATTGAAATTCAATTTACAAGGAAGCCAATGTTATGCAGATTGACAACGGTATACTTGAGACAAAGGTTAGCTATATATAGTTATGAAATCGCATATTGGTAACGCAAAAATTACACACCTTATTGAAAATATTTGATAATTGTTTTTGTTTTTGAAACTGTATAATATGTATCTGCATTTTTTTGCATGTATTTTAAATTGAAATTAAATTAACAAGGAATCCAATACTAAACAGATTGACAATGGTATACTTGAGACAAAGGTTAGCTATATATAGTTATGAAATCGTAGCATGTACGCGGGAACAACTAGAAACTAATCAGGGATACATCAATCAATAAGTTGAAATGAAAGATTACACGCATGACTAAGGGTTATTGTTTTGTCACAATAAATTTTACTTAAAATCTTGACGTTTTCAATTTCAAAGAAAATTAAATTCCGTTTGCACTTTGAAGGCTACTTGATGTCGTTCTACGCCTTCACAAAAGTGTAAAAGGCATGATGAATGTTTTAACAGATTTCTCTTTAGATTTGAAAATGAAATAACACTCCATAAATTTCGTGCGCCCGAAGCTTTCTTCTAGATTTTTTTTTACCATTAACGCTCTATAATAAGCATATAACGACAATTGGAAATAAACATGTATTCGCTCTCACTGCATGTGTGTTTATTTTTATCATTATATGATTATTTATTGTGGCATATAAGTAGCACATGATGCATATTTTAAGGTTTGTCTTGTCGCAGAACACACCGAGGTGTACCAGGATTGATCAAATAAAATACCGACCGTCGGTGTGTTCTATGACAAGAAAAACCTTAACATATGCATTTTCTGTAATTGACATTTCATTTAGACCGTCTAGGGTATTTGTAGTACCCCATCTACCGTTCTATGTCTATGATTGCCTTTTTGTTTTTTGATTTTTGTTTTGATTATAATATATTGCGATGAAGCAAATGATGATACAAATAAGACTCTTCTAATGAATGTATTTATCCCGGTACAATATCGTTCTTTGCTCCAACAAGTCCCTTCAGCATCATTTGTACTTGTCTTTTCTTCAATACTCACTTTAATGTATCTTCTATTCAATCTAAGTAGAGCTGCGCCAGTCAGGTGCATTTACACGTATGATATAGAGATTAAATCACAAGAGAAGCGTGAAATTAGAAGCAAGATATTTTTTTGAAGGTTCAATGAGGAAACATCAATAGGTAAAATCATGAAAAGAAAAGTGTGTCTTCTTTTGTTGTTCTGTGTCAGTCAATTATGATTATATTCAGTGATAACATGACAACATATGAACTAAATGATATTGATTGATATATTGCTTGCAAACCTATCTCCAGCTGACTGATTTCATGTCTTAGGAAAGCTTTGCAATATTTGGTTGTAATTTCCCACGAGGCTAATCATAAAGTTTGTCTTTCACATAATTGTTCAATCCTAATAAAATGATATATGAAAACTACAAAGTGTAACATCAGCAAAGTCATCTGCAGTTTAGATCAACATAATATTTGATAATCAAATAATTTGTAGTTGAAAAAATTAACGAACTTATTGTTTTGATTAATATTTTCGTTAGAGATTTTTTTTTTTTTTGTTGAACTTGATTTATCTTCCACTGATTTGTAAATGTTTAGAGTTCTTGCGAATAATTTAGTACGAGAATAGATATTACAGCTGGTAAAGTTCTTGTAAGTTGCATTTAACTTTAAGATGTGTTGATGATATCCTGACATTCAATTCTTCAAATTTCAGCAAGAAGTTGCATCTTGTTATCCAACGCAAGTGGAGATTGAGAAAACTACACAAACTGATCAAGATACGCATATCTTGTCGTCGAACCCTTATTCTTCACTCAGAGTCTATGTTAGTTTTTTGAATTTTTAAACTGTATAACAAATACATGTAAGATAGAAAACGGGGTAATTCTTATGTTGACCTTTTTAAAAGCTCTACGATAAATAAACAGAAGATATAAAAAAAAATGGAGGCTCCAATCTCAAAGGCCTAAAGAGACCTTCTCATCATGAGAAATAAACGCTCTAAGAAATGAACAGATAAAGTCTTGAGATAAAAAACAAAATTAACAATTTATAATTCTTCCATTAACAAATTCCATATACCATTCACGTGTTGTTATGTTCGCTACGATACGTACATTTCAGAGTTTAAAGAACGTCTAAAATTTGACTTCAAAATTGTTGATCAAAATATACGAAAATACCTAGAGGAACAATCAAAATCATTAGTTCTTGAGGACAAACAACACCATATATGAAAAAAACAAGAAATCACATAAGACAGAAAATTATGTCCTTCCCTTGAGATGGTTGTTCCGGTTACACAATTTGTATTTGTTACGTTCCTAATGACTATCCAGTTATTAGTCTAAATACGTAAAAAGGTTCTAATGGCGGTTGAGCACGTAATGATAACGAAAATTGGTATATAACGAAGAATTCTATACTTTTAGTACGTTAGTTATTGTCCTAGTGACTGTTCTTAGATTCGTTTTCTTGTAATTAGAAAAAACCGTATTGGTAGAACAATGTCTGATACATAATAATTGAATACTCTATATCTATTATCCATGTTTTCAAACTTTTTGAAAGAGTTCAGGTTATTAAAGTAAAACGTTTCCCAGATGATTGCTAGGCACTATCGTCATCATAATCTACTATGACAACATTATTAATATAAGTCGGTTATTGTCCTCATGAGAAATAAGGCAATAATGCCCAGATAAATTTATTAAGGTAGAAATGTAAACACTTATTCCATTTTATCGTGTGCATGATATATTATAGTTTTCGTTAAGCTCAATACAAAACATATTCCTCTAAGGAGAGTTTAAAACAAAACAAAGCTTTCTATCAATAGCACTATTACATTGAGGAGTGTACTTCTTCAAGCTTTATTCTACTGCTGTATTTTTTCGGTCTCTGATATGTAATAGAACGTTTAACAGGTGTTGGAAAAAAACACTTCGGAAATGTTTTCTCAGACAACTTTGGCATACAACATCATACATCAAAGTAAATAAAAAAAAACAAGTAACTCCACTCAACAATATACTAACTGTATCAACAGAAAATAAAATAGTGACATGAATCTTAGATTTACATTGTTGCTTATTTTCATCTATATTTTATCACGCATATATTATACTCGATTTGAAACAGTTGCGGTCTTATGATGAGGTGAAACCGTTATTTTATTGACTATGCAAACACCCTAATATTTACTCAGGCAAAAGACGAAGTGAATATCATATGTGTGGGGGTCAAAAGTCAATTAAATCACAAACTTAACCAAAACAAAAAGAAAGTAATTATTTCGTTGTATATTCCGAAAGACATATGTATCAAATGACATTAACAAGATCAACATTGGAGTCCAAAATATTCGAAAATCCAATGCTTACTAAAAACACGAAGAGATGTAAACTAAAAAGGATAATAAAAAAAAGTAACCGAAGCCGGGTAAGGAATCAGAGCTTTGTATGAGGGAGATACATTCCTTAATTTTAGATAATTTCCAAAAATTTTCACAGCAAATAGTAATAACATAACATCCGTATTTTTTTTATGCCAGTACCAATAATTTTCCAATATCAATTGTCCTTTAAACATATACATGCTACACGCATGTTTATACATGAAACGACAAGTGATTAGTTTTCTTTTTCTGGTGAATAATCAGTTTCATTGAAAATTGAAATCATATACTTGAGAAACAAATTCAATATGGAATAACTTTCTTTGTTCAAAGTTCGCGATAAAAGATAATTAACCATTCCCCCAATCAGAATCATGATAATGCGTTATCAAAGTAGTTTGAACTTGTCGTATTTTATTGTAATCTCATTAAATTAAACTTATAATAAATCTGACATTACAAATATCCGAGTTTAACCTCAATGCTTCTCATGCTTAATTGTAATAGGCATATACGGAATATTGTACAATGATCAGTCAGTCACTGAAACCACAAGAACACAAATTAATTGAAAAAAGATAATTTATTCTTGATGTAATATCCATATATAGAACGTATTGATAACTTGATATATTTTAGGGTAGTCAGGTTTTAAGCTGATTAAATCAAACAAGTTTATTTTATCGCCAGATTATGCTACTTTACCTCAACCATTGACAACCCTATAATTGTCAACAAAAAATTAATTGGCGGATTTTGAAGAATCAAGAAATATTGAACAAGAGCCAATTTATTTGTGATATCACACCAACGCAACACTAATATTCTACAATGTTCTTAAAGAAGTTTTTTAAGTGTTCATTCATTAGTAAGAAGATCAAATAAGTTTATCGGGAGTAGTTATATCATTACAGACTCGTAATGTCAATGGCCGCTAAGATTCCATTTTGATATAATGAGGAAGTTGTTCAGAGTATTATGAAGAAGTTTAAATCAATGGTAGAAGCTTTATAGCTTAAAAATCATACTAACATGTACCAGATATTGTGTTTCTATTCTATTTCGGAGTAGTTATTCAAATGTCTAATTATGGTAACTAAATAGTACTCAGATATCTATGAACTTTTACTAAATGCCACTACCATGTACCCAAAATTGCTTAACGTTTCTATTTCGAAGTTGATATAAATATTCTGGTTATTGTAATGAAATAGTACTCATAGATATCGGAGAACTTTTACCAAATACAAACGCTTCCATATTTCAGAGTTCGTAAAGACTTAAAACATGATCCTGCACTATTTCCAGTAGGATCAACTATTGCTATAAACCAAATCATATATCCAATTCTATTTGTTCAAAAGTTGAAGATATTTTTACTTAAAACTAACGCCACAATTTTTTCATTTTCGAAATCATTTACATTGTGCTTTATAGTTTTTAATTCATTGGTACTTTCTTGTTAATTTATATTTTTTTTAAGTCAGTTGTCAGGTTTTAAATAGCTAGAGATTGAAAAAAATAATTGGCAAAAACTTTCGACTTCCAAATCTGAAATGCATGCAATGTAGTTAATATTTTATAGTGAAGCCATAGATATATTTCTGTTAGGCTTACGATACAAATCTATAAATCTGTGATACTTGACCCTTTAATGCAGCACAAACAATTCATTGTTTTACAAAAATATGTAGTTTACTATTGATTCATGTATCAATCTACTTATTTGTACTCATTAAAGAACGGCTGGACTAAACACTATAGTAAGGATTTTGGTCACCATAACAAATGTGTTGATCAATACGATATGATTGAATTTTAATAAACTAGCTAGAAGTTTTTTGCAGTTTCAAATACTAGTATTAAGAAACCGGAAAAGTCATCTGAACTGTAAATTTACCGATTTTTGAAATACTCTATTTGAATATTTTGCCTTATTTGGGATGATTGTTTGTTTGGGCATTCAAACATGGCAGAATATGTTTTCCTGGTCTCGTTCTACATGTAATTGGATTTTCGTGATTCTCTCCTTTTTGGCTTACTTGTGATTTGATTATTTGAAAGAAATTCATGAGATTTGATCATCGGTTAGGTATTGTTGCCTCTCATCTTATGATATTCAAAAATTAAAGTGTTTTTGTTGGTTTAACTCTTTTACCTAAATATTTAGTTTTGCTTTCAGCTGTGATTGGCGATATGGTAGCGTCGTCTTGTTCATCATCCTAAATTTTATTTATATGTATTGGTCATCCACTTGTAAAAATATTCAACTTTTTCGTTATTCAATATGAAAGGTCAGGTTATTGATACACAGTAAAAACTTCAAGTTTTTGTATCATATAAGTATGTCACTATATATTTATACTAAATGTAAATATTGCTGAATAATTTTGTTCGTGCTTACAGTATAATCCTCTTATCTCTTCCTGACAGAGTCTTGGGTTGCAAGATGCTTTATATTTTCTTACATATATATTATTGATAAAGTGTTGATAGTAATGTCTAAGAATCGAGAGCATACATGATTTACGGTATGTTTAAAATAACTGGCCGACACAATGAGTAATTTAGTTTGTTTTAAAATGCATTTAATCAACTGTGAATCCAGCATTTGACGCTACACCATTTACGAAAGTTGAGTTTAAAGAAAAAAGACATAACGTCCATTTGTACAAACATAAAACAGTTGGATCATTATTTCGCGAATTTCAACCGAATATTTAAACTTCGGTTAATTCCATAAAAACAAAAATAGAAACAAAGATTTATAGCCATGTATTCAACAAGACGTCTGTCTAAAGTTCCTTACTATTTTCATTTACACTAAAAGATTTGATAGACAACATGTTTTTAAAGTTCAAATTAAATCTATAAAAAAACCCGCATAAAATCAAATCAAATCACAAAAATAATGAACTCGGATGAAAAGTAAAAAAGGAAGTAACTAATCAAATGGCACAATAGAACGCTCAAACACATCAAACTCATGGATACAACTTCCATAGTCCTGACTTGGTGATGTAATGAGCTTATGTGTTTCCCTCGGTTTTAGTTTGCAACCCGGAATTGTTTTCTTTCAATCGATTTATGTCCTTCGAACAACGTTATACTACTGTTCCCTTAATTTGGTACAGGCATTTTCGTATGTAGAAAATAAGTTTATAGAAAATGGTGGATTGATTCATAGCTAGCTAAACCTCTCACTTGCATTACAGTCGCATTAAATTCAATAATATTGATAACGATGCGTTTACAAAACAAACAGACACAATTGGTAAAACATGTCAAAAATAGGGGTATAACAGTCACTATTGTGTTATCATCTTAATCAATATTAAAACAAACAAACTTCAACAAAGTTGGAAGAAAGAAGGACAGAAATCCACACTACATAATGTTTACGATCATTCCAAAGAATTGGGTTACTGATAAAATATGACTTAATTAGTTCTCGACATATTTGCGTAGTCTTTCAATATATGTTTATTGATTTTTGAAATGCGAGCATCGGCATACTGCCGCTGCCTAATTTTTCATTTATGAAATTTAAATTATTACTTTAATCAAAATGATTGATGCTTCAATTTTGTTTACATTCAAGAGAAACAGAAAATAAGTATGCATGCTGAAATAAATTTAATTCTTGTAAATCATATTTTATAGGAATAACCGATTTTCGAACCAAAGTGCACGTTGTTGAGTAAATGTTACGGATTACAAACTAATTTAAATTGAAAATGAATACTGCAATATTTGTTACAGATTTCAAACATTTTTTCTAACGGTTGTTGATATTATAATTTGCCAATAGAAATATATCAGATTATCAGAACAACTTCACCATTTTAATATATATAAAAATAAATAACCTTTCACGGTATCTCAATAGATAATCTTTCTATTTCAATTACTTAATTTCAGACTGTGATTAAATTTGTTTTCCCTGAACAGAAGAGTGCTTGAACAATTTTATTAATATTTGAATCGTTACAAAATCAGTGCATACGTAAAAAAGTTAGACTAAATATTTAGTAGAATATAAAATAAATATATACTACATAAATGGATCATTATTAATCTATATATCAATGTATAAATTTAATCAAAAGATCATAAATTTTTGTTACACCCTGTTTAGATGTTTTTATATCGTGGTATTAAAAACAATATGATGAAAAGAAAATGTCAATTAACTTGTCCAATTGATTAAATTTTCATATTTTATAGGTATCATTCGCCGTCAAATCCTAATGATTTGATTAAAAATAGACACTTAAAGGATAAGAATGAAACATTTACTGTGGAAAAACTAGAATATGTTTTATTATAAAGCAAGACTAGAGCTTTTCAAAAAGATTTATTAAATTATAATAAATGTTTGAAGATTCTGTACGATTTGGTCTTCTCCTATTTTCGACACTCAAGGTAAATGTCGACATTGTCTTAGGACTGATAGAAATGTAATCAACAACAAAGACTGCAAATATATCGACTTTGTGGTTAAGTTTTATTTGAAAAAAAGACAATTGCTTTCTTTCATTAAAAGCATGTCAAATGCCTGCGGCTTGACAATTAAATGTTTCCTTTTAGTGTTAACTAATTGTTTTCCCTTGTTTTGGAATCTTGCTGATTGTAATTTTAGATTGAACATTTCATACGGGTCCGGTGGGTAAAACGAATAATCTTTAAAGTTGTTCATTACTAGTTTGAAATCTGTGTGTGCCATATCACATTTTACTATCTTCTTCATCTTTATACAAATTTTAATCTACTGATAGAATGTTTTAATTGCAATTTATTGTTAAAGACGTTGAACTAAGCTTGAACTCTTGGGTATGATATGTATCGAGATTAAAAGTACTGAGAAGTAAATATATACGGAGACGAATGTCAGATGAAAATCCTATGAAAATGTGGAAATCAGCTTTATGTGAAAAAGCGCTATTACCGGTACTTCCAACAAATATTAATAACATTTTAAATAGATTTGTTAAACAGAAATCGCACTACCTTTATAAATTTGCGTATTCCTCTAACCCTCAAAAATGGAAAATATATATATCCACTTGTATTTTTTGTCTATCTGATGAGTCAAGCCTTTTTCAACTGATTTTTCATAGTTCGTTCTTATGTTGTACTGTTATACCACTGTCCCAGGTAAGGGGAGGGTTGGGATCCCGCTAACACGTTCATCCCCGGATTATTTGTTATGTATGTGCCTGTCTCAAGTCAGGAGCCTACAATTCAATGGTTGTCGTTTGTTTATGTGTTACATACATGTACTTGTTTTTCGTTCATTTTTTTAAATTAATAAGGCCGTTAGTTTTCTCGTTTGTATTGTTTTACATTGTGTTATCAAGGCCTGTTATATCTGACTATGCGGTATAGGCTTTGCTCTTTGTTGAAGGCCGTACGGTGACCTATAGTTGTTAATGTTTGTATCATTTTGGTCTTTTGTGGATAGTTGTCTCATTGGCAATCATGCCACATCTTCTTTTTTATGTATAAAGAATACGTCATAAATTGCATGCTTCAAAAAATAAAATTCTTGATTAACCGTCACCAGAAATTATCTCAGTTATACTGTTATCTTCTTTTTATATTTTAACCGCAGAACTGAATTTCATATTTTAAAAGGCAGATGTATAGATTTGCATAAATGTGAAGTTGATACGTTTAGTAGATATGCCAAAATTAACAACATTGTCAAAAAGGTAGACTAACAAAATACAGACCTCCAACTTCAATTCAAAACTGAAAGACTCTTATCAAGCGGCAACATCAAAAGATAAAAACACATCAAGCAAATTGAATATTACGTCCATATTCCTTACTTGTCACATTTTCTTATCTGAAAAGTAATGAATCAAACCTGATTTACATGATTATAATTTGCAAAAACTGATCCGGTAAATGTTATATTCACTTATTCATCTCTACCTCTGTTGAAGGAGGGACTATTCGTGCCCGAGGATACTTATTTTCTTGATGAGTTTATCTACGAATTTAAGGTGGTATGGGTGTCTTCCGCCATCTTGGATTGTAGAAAACAGAGAATCTAAGGTCCATATTTTCTATCAAATTAGCAATATTTGATGCAAGAATGCAGATATTTCATATGTTTTTACATTTAAAAGATCCAATTTATAAGAATATAACTTATAGATATAAATATATGTACAAGTGTAGATTATTTTTGGTTGTTTTTAAATATTTTGAAATTGTCATTTTAAGGGGAGGTAACTCTAAAACAGTGCATTTTCTGTTGGATTGATCATGGAATTTTCCTACTTTGTACTTTAGCCGGAAAAAACGCACGGTGACCCTATCTTTTCTTTTGATATTATCAAAGCATTGTTTGAAAGCTATATTTTCCTATTTTTTTTTTTTACAATTCTATCATTTCGTTTAGCTTCTATTCACAAAATGGTGTTTTTTCCTGTATAATCCATACAAAATGTGTCATTTTGTCACGACCCGTAGCTTGAAAAAATGCACGGTGACCTATCATTTTTATAATATTTTTGAACATGTATCAATACATACTACATTTTGGCAAAGTATGAACAAATTCTATCATTTTTATTTTAGACTCCCATACCACCTTAACATAACTGTAGACCAAATCAAGGCATGCAAAGATCTTCATGTAGGTTTGACTATAATTGTTACTTGCATATAAACTAAAGAAAACGTAGAATATCAGCAAACACACTTTGCACTATTATACATGTACATTTTAAGACATATTCAACAACTCAATCTTTTAAAAAATCTAAACAGTACGACTTTAAACCTTTTATTTATAATAATATGGAATAACAAAAGTCAAACGTTTGGGGATAATATGCAATGATGGAGTGTTCATTTGTTTTCCTTATAATTTCGTCTGTCAATAATTGATATTGGGATTTCTTATTTATTTCTTAAGTGACATATTAATGGTCCAATCAAAACCTTTGATAAACGTTTAATGATATGTTGACCATTTAATCTCGGGTAAATTCAGGTCGTCATATCAGATAACAAGTGTACAACAATGTAACAAATGAACATCTTATTTTGCAATCTCCTACAAATCATTATAAAACAACATTAGTGTTTTTACCAAATTACTCCGTTTGAGCTGACTTCACCTTTTTCACCTTTTTTTTCTCTGGAAAAAACCTGAAATACACCAATTTAACAACCCTCAAACATGCAACTGTTGCCTACAATTGGTACCTACAATTAAAAGTATTCGAATTCGTGATTCTAATGAGGAATGCATACTTGCAAAAAGAAATTTTTACTTCATTGAACAATTAAATTTTAGGTCAACCAATACCAGTGAAATGAATGCAAATTGGTACATATTATAGGACGAAAGTTACCATAAATCGAAAATAAACTGACAACGCCATGGCTAAAACTAAATTCCATTAAAAACTATGGGTAATCTATGGTGCTCCGAAAAGTTAAGCAGATCCTGCTCCTAATGTCACACCCGTCGTGTTGCTCATGTTCATGAAAGGGAAGGGGATTGTAGTAACGACGTAAGGATCATACCCGATACCATTTATATAAGTAATGATCATAAAATCATGAATTCACAATATATACCGACCGCGAAAATATATCGCTAGTAAATTGACACACCAAACGCATATTATCGGACAACGACTTTCTTACCGCTAAATTGTGTATTGTCAATTTCGTTCCTTCCCTACATCTTTTTTTGACCGTTTTTTTGTATAAGACATTGTAAACACTATTTAGTAATTTAATTAGTAATTGACTTTTGAGTCAACCAATTACAAGTTCCCCCCCCCCCCCAAAAAAAAGAAAATGTACGGTCTATGGGACGGCCTTTTCATACGATGCACTATCCTTGAACTTTTCAGATCTCCTTATTCGATATAAGAGATCACAATTACATTTTGTATTTGTAAAATATATTGTACTATGTGAACGTGAAAACTATTGTCATTGAGGTGATTTTCTTAGCAGAACGTAATTAATTTAATGATTTTTAACATGTAAATGCATTACTTGCACAGCTTGATTGCATTATGTGGAATTTACGAATTTAAGGTGGTATGGGTGTCTTTCGCCATCTTGGATTGTAAAAAACAGAGAATCTTAGGTCCATATTTTCTATCAAATTAGCAAAATTTGATGCAAGAATGCAGATATTTCATATGTTTTTACATTTAAAAGATCCAATTTATAAGAATATAACTTATAGATATAAATATATGTACAAGTGTAGATTATTTTTGGTTGTTTTTAAATATTTTGAAATTGTCATTTTAAGGGGAGGTAACTCTAAAACAGTGCATTTTCTGTTGGATTGTTCATGGAATGTTCCTACTTTGCACTTTAGCCGGAAAAAACGCACGGTGACCCTATCTTTTCTTTTGATATTATCAAAGCATTGTTTGAAAGCTATATTTTCCCAATTTTTTTTACAATTCTATCATTTCGTTTAGCTTCTATTCACAAAATGGTGTTTTTTCCTGTATAATCCATACAAAATGTGTCATTTTGTCACGACCCGTAGCTTGAAAAAATGCACGGTGACCTATCATTTTTATAATATTTTTGAACATGTATCAATAGATACTATATTTTGGCAAAGTATAAACAAATTCTATCTTTTTTATTTTAGACTCCCATACCACCTTAACATAACTGTAGACCAAATCAAGGCATGCAAAGATCTCCATGTAGGTTTGACTATAATTGTTACTTGCATATAAACTAAAGAAAACGTAGAATATCAGCAAACACACTTTGCACTATTATACATGTACATTTTAAGACATATTCAACAACTCAATCTTTTAAAAAATCTAAACAGTACGACTTTAAACTTTTTATTTATAATAATATGGAATAACAAAAGTCAAACGTTTGGGGATAATATGCAATGATGGAGTGTTCATTTGTTTTCCTTATTATTTCGTCTGTCAATAATTGATATTGGGATTTCTTATTTATTTCTTAAGTGACATATTAATGGTCCAATCAAAACCTTTGATAAACGTTTAATGATATGTTGACCATTTAATCTCGGGTAAATTCAGGTCGTCATATCAGATAACAAGTGTACAACAATGTAACAAATGAACATCTTATTTTGCAATCTCCTACAAATCATTATAAAACAACATTAGTGTTTTTACCAAATTACTCCGTTTGAGCTGACTTCACCTTTTTCACCTTTTTTTTCTCTGGAAAAAACCTGATATACACCAATTTAACAACCCTCAAACATGCAACTGTTGCCTACAATTGGTACCTACAATTAAAAGTATTCGAATTCGTGATTCTAATGAGGAATGCATACTTACAAAAAGAAATTTTTACTTCATTGAACAATTAAATTTTAGGTCAACCAATACCAGTGAAATGAATGCAAATTGGTACATATTATAGGACGAAAGTTACCATAAATCGAAAATAAACTGACAACGCCATGGCTAAAACTGAATCCCATTAAAACTAGGGGTAATCTATGGTGCTCCGAAAAGTTAAGCAGATCCTGCTCCTAATGTCACACCCGTCGTGTTGCTCATGTTCATGAAAGGGAAGGGGATTGTAGTAACGACGTAAGGATCATACCCGATACCATTTATATAAGTAATGATCATAAAATCATGAATTCACAATATATACAGACCGCGAAAATATATCGCTAGTAAATTGACACACCAAACGCATATTATCGGACAACGACTTTCTTACCGCTAAATTGTGTATTGTCAATTTCGTTCCTTCCCTACATCTCTTTTTGACCGCTTTTTTGTATAAGACATTGTAAACACTATTTAGTAATTTAATTAGTAATTGACTTTTGAGTCAACCAATTACTAGTTCCCCCCCCCAAAAAAAAAAAAAGAAAATGTACGGTCTATGGGACGGCCTTTTCATACGATGCACTATCCTTGAACTTTTCAGATCTCCTTATTCGATATAAGAGATCACAATTACATTTTGTATTTGTAAAATATATTGTACTATGTGAACGTGAAAACTATTGTCATTGAGGTGATTTTCTTAGCAGAACGTAATTAATTTAATGATTTTTAACATGTAAATGCATTACTTGCACAGCTTGATTGCATTATGTGGAAGAAATCGAACGTATTTAGCCGTCATATCCAGTAGCGCTGCTCACTATAGTTTCTGGGTAAACCTCTTCAGGGGAAGTAAAGATTTGTGATATTTAAAAGGATCACAAATTCATGCTAGATCAAGCAAATAAGACACATGTTGTATTGTCTAGATTTCGTTCTGACTAACTCACACTTCATTACACAATACCGATACTAATGTAAAATACTCCATAGAACATAAAGTACTAGATCGAAGATGGCTTATATATATTATTTAATAACAATTTGCTTTGAAGTTGTAACGATATTTTATTTCTTTGTAAGATGCATGAGACGATATCTATCATTTTAGGTTAACACTGAGTATTTTTGTGATTAAAAGTAATATATGCTGTTAGATTTATTAACCCCAAAAGTACTTAATGATTATGCACTTTTGAAACGTTTATATAAAAGGGGAAGTAAAGATTTGTGATATTTTAAAGGATCACAATTTCATGCTATATCAAGCAAATAAGACACATGTTGTATTGTCTAGATTTCGTTCTGACTAACTCACACTTCATTACACAATACCGATACTAATGTAAAATACTCCATAGAACATAAAGTACTAGATCGAAGATGGCTTATATATATTATTTAATAACAATTTGCTTTGAGGTTGTAACGATATTTTATTTCTTTGTAAGATGAGACGATATCTATCATTTTAGGTTAACACTGAGTATTTTTGTGATTAAAAGTAATATATGCTGTTAGATTTATTAACCCCAAAAGTACTTAATGATTATGCACTTTTGAAACGTTTATATAAAAAACAAACTCAAAAGTGATAAAAAAAATCAATTGATAATGTTATATTAATCCTTTTTGCAAGAAAATTAGCAGACTTTAGAATACTTTGTTATATTGATAATCAAAGATCAAAGTCATAAGGTTAATACACAACCAAGACTTACATTACATTATAAATTCAAAAATAAATGTATTAACACCTGTTGATTTTTCTATAATTAAATCTGAAGTACGGTAAACTTATAGTTAAAAAATATAATCACATGTACTTTTCATATTGGAAAAAAAAGTAATGAAGGTCTTCAGGATTGTTTGCCAAGGCGGTTACTCAAGAGAATCAAGTTGAATAGCATTTAGTACACCTTTTCTCTACCTGCGTACATGGGACTGTCAAACCCTTCAAAAACTTACATCTCTTACCCTTTCCACGAATGTGACCTACAAAAGAAGTAGGTTCAGTAAGACCCCTTTTTGACCCCAAAATATAGCAGTTTTTCAAAATTGTGAAAATGTAATCTTTTAACTATTTATTGGAAAGGAAAATGATTCTGCTACACAAATATGGACTGTTTTTTTAACACAACAATACACATACATCGGGTAGTAACATCATTAAGTCATGCTACATTACTGAAAACTTAAAAATTTTAGCATTTTAGTTAAATTATAGATAGTTTCCGGCTAAACTGAAAGTGGCCGCATTCGTGTTCATCCATAATATTGAAACGTATATTGTATTTTATGATATTAAATAACATATTTAAAGGTTGAAGATGAACACGGATGCGGCCACTTTCATTTGACAAAAGCAACTGAAATTTGTTTGCATTTTTTAAAGATTTTTCCTATTTCAGCTTGATTCGGAGCGTTTTTTTATGAATAGATCAGTTAAAATCTTTCACATAAATCAATTGAATCAATTGATATAGACACTTAAGTGTTTAAAAAGTGTCCATAATCTTTCGTTAGATATACCTGAAATTTGAGGCCAAAATCGGTCCTTGCCGGACCTACTCCTTTAACGATTTACCAGATTTGTACTTAAATGAGCAACACGACTAGTGCCACACGTTGAACAGGATCTATGACCTTTCTTGAGCACCTGATATCACCCCAGTTTTTGTGGGGTTTATGTTGCTTAGTCTTTATAAAAAAGAAGATGTGGTATGATTGCCAATGAGACAACTATCCACAAAAGACCAAAAGGAAACAAACATTAACAAATATAGGTCACCGCACGGCCTTCAACAATGAGCAAAGCCCATACCGCATTGTCAGCTATAAAAGGCCCCGATAACACAATGTAAAACAATACAAACGAGAAAACTAACGGCATTATTTATTAAAAAAATGAACGAAAAACAAATATGTAACACATAAACAGGCGACAACCACTGAATTAGAGGCTCCTGACTTGGGACAGGCACATACATGAATAATGTGGCTGGGTTAAACATGTTAGCGGGATACCAACCCTCCCCTAACCTGGGACAGTGGTATAACAGTACAACGAAGGAACGAACTATAAAAACCAGTTGAAAAAGGCTTAACTCATCAGATGGACAAAAATACAGGTACAACCTAACTTCAAAACCAAATCTCTATAAATATGGAAAAAATAGTAAAGATTTTAAGTTATTTATGGTAACGATATCCCTAGTTTAATAATTTACCAGTAATACATAGGTTGCGTTCGTTAAAATCAAAAACGTCACAACAGACAATGGCATAGCGAACAAGTTGTGAAATATTAACACCGTAAGATGGTGCCAAAGGAACATCATCATCAAAAAATGAAAAATTCACACTAGGGAACGAAAAATCGTCTCTTTTGTCGTAAATTTTAGTGTGGAGTTTCCCGTTCAAAACCGAAATATCCAAATCCAGGAGAGAACAGTTATAACCGAATAAATTTGAGTCTTTAGTCTTCTATTTTGTGCTTTGTGTACTATTGTTTGTCTGATTTCTTTTTAGCCCTGACGTTGTCAGTTTCTTTTTGATTGTACAGTGTGAATGTCTGGTATATTTGGCTCATCTTTTATAATTCAAGCAGCCGTTCATAAATAAACGCATTATATATACCAGAATAAACCTTTGGGAATAAATACTACATTATTCTTTGTAAACGCCTACAATCCATCCTTAATAATAATTGTATATGTTACAGGCATTTTCTAAATTAGGCATTTTGTAAAATGACTGAATTTTTAGGCATTTTCTAAAATGCCTAAAGTTGACAGGCATTTTGTAAAATGCCTAAAAAACCCTAGTCATTTTGTAAAATGCCTGAAATTTTTAATGAAAATTACACAAAATGCCTGGTCTGTTACAAGCAAATTGTGTAAATATGCAATACATGAATTAGATGATAGAAACATATTGTAAAGCTACAAAAAAGTATTGATTAAAATAAATTTAAGACTATTCTTTGTAAATCTAGCCTGCAGGTTAAGTTTTATGTTTTACTAGTTTTAGTGTCTTTGATTAGAAACTCCATGGAGCAACAACTTTGCGTCATGCATTATCAAGATCATATGACCAAGTTTGCTATATTGCGAGCACTCTCATCAAAGCACGCCTCAGAAGTCACCTATCAGCTACTGGATATATTTTTCAGTAAAAAGTAGATATAAATGATTCAGCATTTTCAAAGCTCTGATAAGCCATATGAGATAGGCAATGACAGGCCAAATGAGTTAAGCTCTGATAAGCCAAACGAACTTGACAAGGAAAGCCAGCTTAATGTAGCATTAAATCTATCTGAAACTCAGGAAACAGAATAAGATGTTCATATGTGTGCCGTGTGTGAAAATCTTTTTTTTTCCTCGAATATCCAGTGTTCGACTTGTGCGCAGTACATACATGAGCTGTGTACAAAAGGAAACATATCTGATACTATTACTTGTCACCTGTGTTCAAACAAAGAGGTCATCAGAAATGAGAGAATGCATGCATCAGACTCAATGACAAAACAAGCTGTCAGGATGAGAAATCTATCGGAAAGAGTTTTAACAGAGGTGGAATACTATGTGGGCTTTACACCAGGAATCAGTTTGAACTATCTGACAATAATTTTATTGCTATTCATTATGTAAATTATGATAATGAAATATCCTTTAGAAAAGCTGTCAGTAAAGTTTCTTTGTGTGATGGTCAGGGTTACACAAAATGTGGCTGTAGTGCTAGTGGTAAGACTAGATGTAACACTAAACGTTGCCTTTTCAAAAAGTCAGGACAAATGTGCGCTGTCATCCAAACATTACATGTAGCAACAAATAATTGTCATTTTCAGTGTTTATGTAAATGATTGATTTAATTACAATTATAAAACTTTAACTGTTTAAACTTCATGCAATATTTAATAATAGAATAAAATTATTTATTTGATATTTCTAGTCGTTAAAATTTGCATTCCATTCAGTTTTAGTCTTTTAGGCATTTTGTAAAATACCTTACAATTTTTTTCAGGTATTTTGTAAAATGCCTGAAAAAAATATGCAATTTGTAAAATGCCTAAATCATCCAGGCATTTTAGAAAATGCCTGAAAAATTCAGTCATTTTACAAAATGCCTAAATTTAGAAAATGCCTGTAACATATATAAATTGTTATCTGAAATTTTATCGAAGTAATGTTTTAATATCGTTTTCAATTCATTTGATGTGGATTAAGTTCCTCAGTAAAGATTTTTAATAATCGGAAATATACATTTCCTAATTTCATTTTTGTTTTAAGAATTGGTTGGAAAGCTAAATAAACGAAAAGATGGGAGCATTCATATCATTTGATAATTTCTTTGCGTTGTTTGATAAAATGTCCCATTGCAGGTCGGACGGCTTTTGTGTCTCTTTCTGGGATAACATTTAGCGTAAAAAAGGAATAAAGCAACTTTTAGCAGTATACACACAGATGAGCACTGTGTTTTGAGAAAAAATCTCAATCAAACTTTTTTTATCTGAAAGAAATAATCAGAGATTATTTTAAAATGTCAAGAAGATTAAATCACGGACCAAAATTATAAAGAAACCTGAAGTCAATATAGCTGTTTTGATAATATACATGACATAGAAGATAGTCATTTTAAGAGTTTTATCGTGATACAGTTGGGAGAAGTTCTTTTGGGTTCTGGAATTGCCAAACACAGGGTACATTTGAAACCAACTGGACAATAAGCAACTGAAAACGTTTTTTCTATAATTTATATATATCACATAAGCACGTTTTGACTCTTTCCCATGAGGAGAACAGATGGGTTGGTGCACGGGATAAAGTAATGTATTTTTGCTATATGTGTTAAATATTTTTTGTTTTTATTTTAGACTTTGAGTCATGTTTCAACTAAGTAATTCCAGTAAATATTCATTTTATTTGAGAAATCTATTTGTTCAGTCCAATGAAGACGCCTTTATTTTTTCTCACGCAGCATTCATATATGGTAATTGGATGACGTAAATAAGGGCTTAATCAAAAGTTTTCATTAAATAAAACTGAGGGTATGAAGCCATATAATAGAATTACTTAACATGTATTTACATGATGGAGCGATTAACAACTTTATTTTATCTATATTTACCCTTGATGAAATGATAGTAGTTATGTACATTTATATAATAAAAATGCATAAAATGGAGGTTAAGACAATAAAAGCTTTCTGCTTAATTTTTAGTAGGTAATATAAGGCTCGAAATCTATTACAACCTCTGTTAAATTTATTCTGCAATTAAAAACATTAAACGGATAAACGTTCTAAATACATGAGAATATTATAAGTCTTAATTGACTAAGGATACATTGATTATTGTATTGATTATGTATGTAAGATAGTCTGTCTTTACAAAACCTTCTTATATCGGAAATGTCGAAGGCTAATCCCCTTGTGTTTCCATTTGATATTTCAAAATCTAACGCATTCTGGGTACTATTTCCAAAAGCGTAAACGAAAAATGGTGTGTGTGGTTTACTAAATAAACGAAAATCAAGGAATGACGCAATATACCAACAATGAGATAAACCATATCTTTGGCATCACTCATGAGATATAGATTGTCGAAATGTGCATCTGGTGCCAAAACAAATGGCACCCTTAATGTTATATAATTGTTTTACATTATAATAAGGGGTTTTATATTCCAAGTTCTTATCTGCATATTTGTCTGTAATAAATTTAGTTTTTTGTAAAAACTGTATGATCCATATTTTATATTTTTATTTTAAGATATTTTCCAGGAAAATCGCAGACATTTGGAAAATGAAATGACATATTTGTTGCTTCAAAAATACTGTTCCCATGCATACCTTCAAATTTTCTTACGAGAAATTGTTTTAATATTTGATCAGTACATTTTTTAAATCGAAAAGTAGATTTGCGAATTTTGAGAATGCAGCACGCCTATTAAATTTACTGAAAAATTACTGCTTTACAGGTATAGCGTTTTTTTCGGAAACGACCATGTAGAACAACTGATAACAACCAGGTTGGTAGAATTGAGAATGCAAATGGGGAATGTGTCAAAGAGACAACAACCCGACCAAATAAAAAAAACAACAGCAGAAAGTCACCAACAGGTCTTCAATGTAGCGAGAAATTCCCGCACCCGGAGGCGTCCTTCAGCTGGCCCCTCAACAAATATATACTAGTTCAGTTATAATGAACGCCATACTAATTTCCAAATTGTACACAAGAAACTAAAATTTAAATAATACAAGACTTTCAAAGGCCAAAGGCTCCTGACTTTGGACAGGCGCAAAAATGCGGCGGGATTAAACATGTTTGTGAGATCTCAACCCCCCCCCCCCCTATACCTCTAACCAATGTAGAAAAGTAAAAGCATAACAATACGCACATTAAAATTCAGTTCAAGAGAAGTCCGAGTCTGATGTCAGAAGATGTAACCAAAGAAAATAAACAAAATGACAATAATACATAAATAACAACAGACTACTAGATATTGATAGAATATTATGGGACGTCTATATTAGAATACACCGAAAGCGTGTGATTTTATTGGATTTCAAATTAATATGAAATACTGTGGTCATTTTCTGTCCGCAATCGTGTTAAATTTCCTCAATATAATTATCACTATCAATTTAATTTGACAAAGTTGAACACATATCTGCAATTTGTATGTCATAACTAAATGTTGCATTTAAGTCAAAAATAATGCATTTAGTTTAACTAAATACTCTAGATAAAATGGTAATTAAACATGTTAAATAGATAAACTATAGAATATTCGTGTAAACACTGATTCATTGAATACAACACACTAAATTTGTTAATACACGTACACAGTCCAGGCGATTATTTATCCAAGTAATATAACGCATATCAGTAATATTACATGCAAAAATAATGTGGCTTATATTACAGTTATTTGTAATATAGTTGATTAGAAAGCGTTATCTCCCTTTACTCATAGTCAAGTTTGAAATCTTTATGTAGCACTCTCTGTATAATAGATTTTGATACATTGATATACACACATTTTCAAATTAAGAAAAGGCATATGACCACATATAATGGTAAATTAAAAATCAGAAACAAATTAAAAACAATAAAAAGCCCCAAAACAACAAACGCATAAGCAAACTTATTTTGGCTTAATGTTTAAGTTGATTGCATTTACAATTCAGTCAGTCATGGACCAACGGACGCGACATATCAGAAAACGGGAGCGATGAGAGATTGGTTTTTAATTAGATTGGTCATGGACACATATCATTATATACATGTACAATAAATAGATTTATCATTGACAATATCTCTGTTTGATAGATTTGTTAAAAAATCTTTACTATAATGGGCTATACTTTGGAACTGAATTGCACATGGCTTCTTGAGCAACTTTCATGATTTTTATCTTTCAAAATTTGAAAATATTTTTTTCGATAAAATGTCATAACAATGCGCGAATATGTTCTTGATTAAAATTTATACATGAATTAATAAAACATCTTAAATAAAACTCTTAAAAACTATGTCCACGGTTACACGCCATTATTCCGACAGCCCATTAGTCCGACAGTCCATTGGTCCGACAACCCATTAGTCCGACAACCCAATAGTCCGACAACCCATTGCTCCGATAGCCCAATACACCAACAACCCACAAGTCCGACACTTATCAAGCCAAGTATTAGGGTATCAGGGTAAAATAAAACTTGTCTGTCTGTATAATAACGTTTAGATATGTAATAATATATGTTAAGAAATAACTCCGTATAAACATAAGGCTGGGGTAGTTCGAATACTTTCTATACACTCAATTCGAAATCTGTATATAGAATATAACAGAAAATATTATTTCACTTTCAAATTAAAGGGTATATAAACAGTATATAACTCAAGAACAACCAGTGATGGTGCGTGCTACTGATGATGCTCCCGCACAAATACATGTACTTCGTTGTTGAGTTGTGAATCTGAAAAAAACTCACACCGTATAGTGACTTATGTAAACCTTGAAAAATCATTGTATTGTAGTTACTGCGAAAATTGTGACGAAAATTGTCAACTTGGCCGTCATGTGAAAAGTGTTCGGTAAACAGGAATTTGTTGAGTAGTGAATCTGAAAACATATCACACGATACAGTCGACTTCAATAAACCTTTCAGAAATCCTTGTAATGTCGTTCATGAAAAAAATGCAACGAAAATATCCATGGGACGGAAGGACGAACTGACGGACGAGTGGACGGTTGAATGGACGGACTGACAGAGGTAAAACAGTATATTCCTACTTTTGCGAAGCGGCGGTATACTGATTTGGTCAACATTAAGACTTTACAATACTAATATATCATAGTAATAATATGATATAATTATCTTTATAACACCGTAAGCCTCAGTCACAATCAGAGCCAAAACAAAATAGAAAAAAAAACCTAGCACATTGATATCAAATAACAGTCAGTATCACTGAACCATGTACTATATAGTTCAAAAGAACTATCAATATAATCATCATTTGTTTCCTCTATTAGTAAAGTTTTCTTGTGTATACATCGAATATTTATCATATTTAGCATGGCTAACTTTTCAAAGTTCTGACATGTGCTAGACTAAATATGCTGAAAGAGTTCCTCCCTCAAATTTTGATAATGTGAGCATTCGATTGAAAAATTACGCTCATCCTAAACTTTATCAGCTGTACAATACGATTTTTTGAATATCTGGCATTTTCAATTCTTAATGTAATGGGTGAGCACCGATTCTTAATTAACATATGAACTTCCTGCCTTAAAATCAATGATACATTGTATCTCAATATTTCCCCCCTTGAAAACAATCTTTAAATGAAAAATAAGTGTCAAGTTTGCCACAAAACACATAATTTAGCAAGTTTTTACAATTAGACAATTTGAGAAAGACACAAGCAGGACAAGAATGTCACACATTGTCTTAGATTTCTTACTAGTTGTTATTGGCTTTTACACTGCACTCGTTCTATTTGAACAGTCAAAATACTTGACTGTATATTTCTATGTCATACACAGTCACCTACCCGATATCACTTTTCCTCATGAATATTTTTAAAAGAAAAAGAAGTTACGGCAATGTTCATGTCCGTCATATTTGTTTTTCGTTTTGTTGTAAATCATCAGTCCTGCACTTCCTTCAAACATTATGAAACAGGCATAGTTTTCTAGATTTTGAAATAAGCTCGGAATATAAAATTGATATCACTACAAATAAATTGAGTGTCATCTCTCAGACTATGTCAGATGAGTGATACAAGGGGTAGAAAGTGTTGCGACCAAAGAGGGCGGGTAGTGTTATCCAACATCGATATATTTCTTTATGTAGTTAAAAGTGATGAAACCTCACTCCCCTGATACGCGAAAGGGGGTAACCGACGATCTAGTGAAAGAAGGTAGATCAAGACACACACAAAAACACAGCGAACTAGAACAGCACCGACTGAGAGTGGACACACAAACAATGAAATGTAAAGAAAAATAAAATACCCAGACACGTAAAACGAAAGAGGGAACAGGGTAAGGACTGAGCAGTTGCAATAAGCATGTTTATCAATTCCAATTTACTGAGACTTATATCCCGCATGGAAAGAAAAATTGGGATCAAAACGGACAACCACAAATATTACAGAGAACGGAGTTGGTCTTTTTTAGGGAAAATTTACCCATACACATAAGAAAAATGCAGTGTCGGAATAATGGGCTGTCGGAGTAATGGTTTGTCGGAATAATGGGATGTCGGAGTAATGGGTTGTCGGAATAGTGGGCTGTCGGAGTAATGGGCTGTCGGAATAATGGTTGTCGGACTAATGGGATGTCACCATCGTGGTTCAACGATCAGCATGCCAGATATTTCTGTTACTGAAAATTTTCTAAAATAAAACTGAGCAAGCATATTGTAAAACGAAGGACGTAACAAATAAAAATAATTCTTTATAAATTATACAGATCTGAATCGCAATTTTGGTCTCTTCAATTTACTTTAATTTCACCAGGAACACCACGTAAACTTGCATATCGGATGACAAATAAACAACAAATTTCTATTGTGAGATCGATATGATTTAGTATTACCATATCAAAGGATTCATGGTTATATGACAAGGCTTTCTAACTAACTATACCGATATGTTACTACCTCGTTACTACACAGTGTTTCGCTCTTTGTTGAAGGCTTTATGTACGGGGCGCCGAATGGGACTCTTATGGTTTTGTACAAAATTAATTATTACATAACAAAATCATTTTTGTCTTACAAAACTATGTGATAGACTTGTTTCATGAGAACTTCAATTTTGTGATGACAAAATTCATTTTTGTCATGACAAAAGTCAATTTTGTCAAAAGGTGTGCAAATAAGTTTTGCATACACAGTTGACTCTTGTTACCTGATATGGAAATTAAAAACACAAAAGTCAATTGTGTGAGACAGGATTCAATTTTGTTTTTTGAATTTGTATGCTAATTAGTTCACATAATCCAAACTAAACTAATTTGCATACAAAATTGACTTTTGTCACCCAATTTTCAAAATTGGTAACAAAAGTCAAGTCTGTGTAACAAAAATGAATTTTGTCATGACAAAAGTGACTTTTTTCCACTAAAAGATAATTTTGTATGACAAAATTTTAAATTTGTAGTATTCTACAAATTTTGTTAAACTGAACTAATTTTTGTTGAACAAAAGTCACTTTTGTCCGTACAAAATTGAATACGAGTACAAAATCACAAGAGTCCCATTCGGCACCCCGTATTATGATGGCTTTTGTGAAAAGTTTTTTAATTGGTAATCGTACAGAGGGACAGTGTAGAAAGTCCATGTCGGTCCTGTCGTACAACACCGTCCTGACTGTTTTTCTGTTATGTTGTAATTTAGTTCACAATTAAAGAACAGAACATTTAGGTTTGTAAGGGAATATTTTTTTTATAATGTACATTACCAAGTCATTATAGTTGTGAACGAGGGACTCTGGACTATTTACTGGAATAATATGATTATCTTTGTAAATTTTCAATTAATTAAATTAGCATTATATAATATCGTATGCAGTTAAAATGAAATTGCACCTAATTTCGATTTAATTCGTGTCATATTACTTATGTATGCTGTGTCTTGTGACATGTTTTTTTTAGTAGAACGTAGTTATAGTCTTTTATAGCAACAAATTTTATTAAAGGGATTCTGACAATAAGGCGCGTGTTCAACATCACGCACGAAGCGTTGGTTAAGTGGTAATTACATACTTGATAGTGAAATGACAGCTTTATTGTTTACACTCCCACGCAAATTGTTAAAGTTCAAGGTTTTATCGCACTAGCATGATCGGCGTGCAGCGATTTGAATGTTATAGATTACACACAGGACAGGCGGTTGCATTGACTGATACAATTGCTTACAGAATAACAAATGATCTGCAGTAAAGTATTATAATGAAACATAAATCAAATGTAATTATTTGTCTTTATCATATCACGGGTGAAACAAAACACATCCTAAGCATGCAGTATTTATCTGAATATTTTGGACAACAGATAATATTTATTTAAAAATATCTTTTTTTATTCCAATTAAAGGGCCCACGAAGAGCAAAGTAATTCATTACAATGATTTTGTTAATTGACACAATGATGTTGATATAAATCATATATAAATATGAATTATAAGATGTTAAACGGTTAACCACAGCCTGCAAATCAGAGCCCCGCGCATATTAGAAGGAAAAAAGACATAACATTTATATCTATCATTAACAGGCAAATATTCTCAACGTCTTTTAAAAACTTAAAACAATATCTGTACTCTATTGATTATTATGATAGTTTTCTCATTTTAAAACATTTATTTATATCAATTGCAATACTTTTCAATACCTCTAGGTTTTCTTGAATAAAACGCATGATGATAGAAATAAAATATTCTTATATAAAAAATTGTAAAATTACATTAGTGGTAATTTTAAAGTCCTAAATTAGTGTTCTTTATTTGTATACGCCCGTTTACGAGACTTACTTGTGTATTATTTTAAGAATTGAATACTTTTTTCTGTATAAACTTCATTGGGTGTAAAAGCGTTGACCGAAGTACATTTTGTACGAAGCGCGGAAGCCCTTCATCCTAAAAATGTGCACACGGTCAACGCTTTTACGACCCTATGGAGTTACAAAAAGAAGCATTTAATACTTATAATTACAATATTTAGCTAGGATCATAAAAACAAGATTTTTATCAAGTTTTTGTTTAATTCACCTTTGCACTTTATTGTGGGACCTCGTGTCATCATGAATGATAAATTTTAGTGTGTTATGCAATTACTTTTAAAAGGAATAACGCGAGATTTGCAGATCTCGGGGGGCTACTTCCTATGTAATGACTGGTAGGGATGAGCCGCTGGAATAGGTCTTCATGATATATGAAAAGGGTGAGAAATTCAGATTAAATATATCAATAGGTTGATATTATCACTTGCTGGATATATATTATAAGTATCTGAAACTTATCAAATGTTCATATTTATTTCTGATGCGGTTAAACCTCAGTTGTAAATGCATCAGCTATTTGTCAAACCAATTAAACTCTATTTATTCAATGTGGTATTTCCACTGATGTTAGATATATATGCAATAAATCCAATAATTTTGACATTTCCACCTAATTAACATTGAAAGGTTTGCATACATGAAACATTTGAAGAAATTCCATAGCATATAGTGTTAGCGTCCTTCAAGAGGCAACGTCAAATCAGTTTTTAATTAATGTAAACTCAGTAAAAGTGATACGTTCTGAAGTGTTACTTCATTTATCTGATAAAACAATATTTATTGTCTTTTAAAATTGAAATTTCTTCATAATTTAAGCCGTTGAAGATATAAAAGGGGCAAATAGAGGAGTTTAGAATTTATTGGAAAAGCAAGGTGTGATTATTGCGACTGCGTTGCATCTAAACAAAAACGTAAAATGAGCGGGACCTCACTCAAAATTTTTGTAAACTCTAATGTACAAGAAGTTGAAAAATATCCAAATATATCTATAGGTCTGTTTTTTATTCATTAATATATGACAAGGTATATATTTTTGATAAACCAAATATATGAAAAGGGTGGGGTACTTGATGTCTCAGCTGCTCACCCCTACCCCCAAACAAATGAAGTTACCCCCCCCCCCCCCCCCGAGGTGCAGATGGCCAATAATAAAAACGTATTATAATGAAACATACATCAAATGTTATTATATGATTATAACATTGTTGATCGCCTATCTGTCGGTCTGTCTGTCCGTCATGTCGAACAATATTTTTCCATTAAACTGTGGTGAATTGTTTTTATCTATTGACGTAAAATACCTTTCGATTTTTATAAATTTTAGATTTATGTTTCCTGGTTGTAAGGATTTTATTCATAAAAATGAGGGAATTTACATGTTTTCTGGCTTGCTTTCAACAATTTTCATGAAACTTTAGTGAATTGTTTATGTTCCCTTTCGATTTAAAAAGAAATCTCCTGATCATAATTTTTTTGACACTTTTAATTCACACGAAAGTTTTTTTTTCTCCCAATATTTCGGACAAAAACAAGTTATCATTTGGTTATTTGTTTATGCAGTATCTATTGAAATAAGATCCCTTTTATAAAAATTTCTGATTCGACATTGCGGAGTTATGCAATATTGTCAAATTGGAAAATGTACTGCCAAGTTGTAAAGACAATGTAACAATTAAGTGTTCACGATTAAACTCCCAAATTAATGAATAACTTCATATTTTTAATGTGATCGCAAAATTTTGAGATGCTATTAAATTTGAAGTGTCGACGCCACATATATTTTTATCACACTCAGAAAGATTAGTAAGATCTTGATACACCTCACAGATTTTTCATTAATTTCATATTTGCAGTGTGAGTGTTCTTATCAGTCTCGTCGAGCTCATTGTACGTGAAGGTCACTTTTTCATCCAAGAAGAAAACCAACCACCAAAACGATATTAGACTTGAAATAAAAGCATGGTCTAAAAAAAAAATAGTTTTTGTCAATTTTTACAAAATAACTTTGACCCTTTTATTGATATATATATATATTAAAATTTTTGTATTTGTATTTATGTGTGTGTGTTTTAGGGCGAATTACATTTGCGCGCGTTTCGGGGATTCATTTATTAAATTACGCCGTTGCTCAATATTTATTGTAATCATGACATTTTTCCAGTAACACGGTTCATGCACACCCATATATATGAAAATGTATCCAATAAAAGTATTATTCGAAGCTATAAAATATCTTCTGTGAGTGTAACTGCATCTGGTAAATTTGAAGTGACGACACTTTTTCTGTTTAATCAATTTGATAAGATCAGTATGGTGACTGGTTTATACTATTTCGCAATTTCGCCCTACATATTCAATAGGGCGAAAACGCTTAGTAAAGAAACGCGAAATATTTTTTCTTTTCGATTTCTCGCTTCTGCGTTTTCATGTTGTCGACCTCGCATTTTCGGTTTTGCGTTTAAGCGTTTCGCCTTTTGTTATTTGACAAATGCTAATTGACATGGAACTCAGGCGCGGATCCAGAGGGGGGGGGGGGGGGGGGGTCCGGGGGTAGGAACCCCCTTTTTTGGACGATCAATGCATTTGAATGGGGACATGTAATCGGAACCCCCTTTGCCCAGGGTTAGGACCCCCCTTTTTTTTAAATGGCTAGATCCGCCCCTGGAACTGTTCTATAGGAAGAAAGAAATAGGTATATATGAATCGTTACAGTATTGTCATATCCACAAGGTATTTTTTTAAGGTTGCACCAAAAACGACATCCTAGCAGTCTCCATTGATTCTTTTTTAAATCATTTATACGCAATCCCATGTACAAAACATATGGCTTGAAACGCTAGACGTATTACGCAACTGAATACTGAACACGCGTAACGTCACTTACATGTTTGCAAACTGTAATGCATCAATTTATTAAGCGAAATACATTGATATTAAAGAAAGATCTTCAGGAAAATACAGCATCGATGGACAAAAGAAATTAATGTGTTTCTGATGAATGTTTATAGACTTCCAGTGAGGTAAGAGTTGTTCTTATCCGTATTGAAGACCTCGTTGTGACTTTGAGATAAAAAGCAGCAATACACATGTGCCGAGAGATTCATGTTGCCTTTTAACCATGTAAATATTGTGATAATGAACGGGGATTGTACACATGCAGTATGAGTCAGAAAACATAAGAAGAACCTACGCAATAATTCTAAGCATAATTTGCCTGATTCTCATGTTCGATTGCGATCTTAATTGTTTTTCCTGTCGAAGGTCGGAGGTCCTTTAAATATTTCGGCTTCCACCACTAATATAAAGTTACCTCCATGATATAACCAAGAGTGGTATTAAAAAAACAACAGTACACAAAACAAAAAAAACAAAAAAATACTTAAGCAAAGTTTTCAAAGATTATTTTTTAGTAACAACCGTTAGATAAATATTTAGTACTATTGTAAACATTGAAGGCATTTGATGGAATAGAATCTCAATCTAAATATGGAAACATGGATGGACTTTGATGGGAATTAGCCAATTAAAGTACAGTTTAGGAATGATGCAAATTTTAGTTGATAAACAAATGCACATATCCAAATTAAGAGGAATGGTGAATTTCTAGTAAGAGAAATCAAAAGCGAAATGAAACGATATAGGCCCTAACTGTATGGACTTATTAAATGTATAAACGATCAGTAGTTCAACTTTACAAAAAAACAGATTGAATATCGCATTGTAAACTCTTAGATAAATTCCTGAATGTTACTGAGAAGAAGAGTGTCGAAAGTACCTCTTTGTCTGATAACTTTAACCGGGCCCCCTATTTAGTTGTAATAGTATTTTATTGTGAAAATTGTTACATCAATATTACAAAAATGGCAGTTTCATTAGAATTGGAAAACAAGTCAATTTCAACTTTTATCAATTTCTCTCCCATTTTTCATCACTATACTGTACAATTTCTAACTCATTTTTTCTCAAAATGTAGTACACAGAGTACAAGTTAAAGTGCAATCAAGTCATTCTGTTAGAAGTGTTTTGAAGACGTATTTTATTGGCCCGCCGGACAAACAGTACTAGGACTATTTGTCCGGCCAATACAATGCGAATGTCACTATATTTGTGTGTGCGCGTAATATAATCTTCAATACCACTAGGGAAGTAAATGTTTGTAATCTGTATTGCTATGGCCTTATCTTGTTACTGGTACTTTAAAATTGTTGTTTTCTTCATACTATTATATAGTCCAATGTGAATAACGAATAATTAGAAAAAAAATCATATATACTAGTATCCCATATTTTTTTTATATAAGAAGGAGAAAAAATTACTTATAAAACAATTAAACTTGGGTAGTGTTTGACTCGTGCATTTTAAGTTAACGTAAAGGATTTTGTCTAGCTGGAAAAGGTACAAAATTATTATATGTCTTAAGCTGTCGAAGAGACATAGACCCCTTGACATAAAGTCACCCCACTTTTTATAATCCTATATATACAACATCCCCACTTCCAAGTTTGCAACCTCAATCACCCCACCCATTATACCATTTCGAGAGCTATACTTGTAAGATTCATTTTCGGAATGTAACTAAGCTAATTTTTTATTCAGTTAGACATGCAATTATAAATGCCTTTCTCAACTACTCTTGCTTTGAACGTCTTTTCCACCATTTGCACAGCTATAGTTAGCCAAATAATTTTGTAAAACTAAAGTTCTCCGATCAATTATCAAAGTTGTTTATTTTTCCTTGTGACTTCAATTATTTGGAGTCCCTTTTATAAGATTATATCATTCTCTGAAGTTCATATACTATCGTGTTCCATTGTCAAATTCCGAAGACTTTAAACTTTATCACAAATATTGATATCGCCGTTTTCAGCCATGATCTTAAAATTGAAAATCAGTGATCGATTTACACGCTTGGTGATACTGAAGATAATATTACATGCACTTCCGAACGCACATTATATGACATGCGCATTGCATTGGCCGGGCAAATAGACCTGGCACTATTCTTTGGACTATAGTCTTTCTTTTGTGTTGCATGCATATACTAACGGGAACTAAATACAAAGTAGATCTGTTAGTTTTTATTAAAATCTGAGATGCAAAATGAGATCAATAGCGCTGACATTTTCTAAAAGCGTGAGTTTCGATCATCGTGAAAGGCTGTACGGTGACATATAGTTGTTAATATGTATACATCGTTTTGTATCTGGTGGAGACTCAGAGTTGTTTTATTGGCAATTTATATACCATATCTTCTTATTATATATATTATATCTATACATGTAGCTATACATGTTGTATTTTTCATGTATTTTATTTTATAACACAAATTCTTTATTTTATCTCGCCACCCGAAGTATATGAACAAGGATATTGCTAAAGTTTCCATTTTCGTATACTGTACGGTGATATTTCTAGGGCACTGTCTTGCGGTAGTTTATATATCGTATTACATTAGCTCGCTATGCCCATGTTTGATGTGACGTTTTAGATTCCAATGAACGGACTCATGCAGTGATTGATATTTGTTCATGTCTGTAATATTCGTTATTCGTAGAATTATCTGTTAATAGTATCAAATATGCCATTGGTTTTCTCGATTTGAATTGTTATATATTTTTCATGTCGGAGCCTTTTTTGACACGTCTATTGGTATATAGTATCGTTTATATCATTATTTGAGGTC